>NC_041389.1:519927724-519957020 GCF_002162155.2 Triticum dicoccoides
AATACCAGCAAACAAAAAAAATTGAATGAAAAATAAATCACCCCCCCCCCCAAAAAATATTTAGTACCGGTTGGTGTTACCAACCGGTACTAATGCCCTACACGCACCCGGGCCTGGCTCGTGCCACGTGGTGGCATTTTAGCGCCGGTTCGTGACGAACCAGTACTAAAGGGGTGGGGAGGCCTTTAGTCCCCACTCTTTAGTGCCGGTTGGCGAACCAGCATTAAAGGCCGTTACGAACCGGCACTAAAGGCCGGTTCTGCACTAGTGTAAATGGCCTAGGGCCTGCCAGTCAGTGACATGGGTGATGGACATCGGCAGGCAGCGACGCGGGCACGTCGTGGCCGTCGGAGAGGGGCGGCACGAGCAGCGGCGGCATCGACCGCGTCCTCCCGTGGCGGCTTTTCAAGGAGGTTCCTATGGGGGGCATGCAAACCTGTAAGATGAAAAGACCATTTTTATGAAATAATGCAAAAGTAAGGCCAAATTATGGGAATTGTTGGGTGATTATTTTTGCCCTAACTACTCGTGAACAACGGTTATTATTTTAGGAGGTAATATCACCAGTGGTGCTTAAACTTGTCACCGATGCTCACTTTAGTGTCTAAACTTGAAAAATACGTCGAACTGGTTATAGAACTTGGCATGATCGTGCAAACGTGATGATAATCTCATTCATAGATGTATATGCGCTGACATGGGACAATATTTTTAATTGGCATGCATACGCTGGCATGGGACCCACTTCCAATAGATGATTTGTGTTATATATGTTTCTATGACTAGTGAGCCCCATATGTCAGCACAATGAGAAATGAAAGATAAAAATTGTAGTGTAGCAAAAGCACTTGGCCTAGCCAAAGAACCATTCATATTTTCATGTCCAAAAACAAAACGACATTTAATATCCTGTGTAGGAATACGTTTGTGGGTTTTACATGTCCGTGTGGCCCATTTGCACATGTTAGCTTTTTTTAAAATTTGTAAATTATAATCACAGTAATAAAAGTAAATTTATAATATTCGTGTGTTATAGATATTTTACGGACAAATAAAATAAAATATTGACTTATTTACATGTGGATTATATTTGAAACATTTAGTAAATATAAAATTATTAATTGTAGTAAATGTAAAAAAATGTACCTCATGGCTTACATTTAATTATACAAAATTATGAATACAAACATTTATTAACAATCACTTGTAATAACTTCCGCTCGTGGGATATATTCTTAATTTCTATATAATTGAAAATTATATAGATGCATATATTTATAAAAACAATTAAATTTTTGACTTTTTCCGTAATTATTAGTATTTTAAGTTACACAAAATATTTATAAAAAAAATTATGAATTATGAAAATGTGCATATAATTATTAAAATACTTGTGTAATTAAAATAATAGTTTCTAATTTTAGTTTATAAAAAGTTCTGTTATTCTAAATAATATAAATATAGTATTTTATTTATGTGATTTTTCCAAAAATAATACGTCAATACTTTTTGAAATTCTTGAACATTTTATTAAATAAGTTGCTTTTTGGATGTATAATATTTATAACATACAAATGTTTGAAAAATATTTTATTACTATCATTATAATTTACATACTATCTATAATTTTTAAATTTTTTAAAGAAAGCTAACAGGTGCAACATGGGAACACATACTGCAGCCATTTAAACCACATTGGTGTGTTCAGTTATTATATTGCGTCATTATCTTTGTTGGGCAACAAAACATGAGTGGTCTTGTGGTTAGCTATGGTTGTTTGCACGGACCACGTCACAAGTTTGATTCCGGGCGGCACCACTTTTTATGGTTGATTTTCCTTAATTCTGACATGTTGGGCCCACTGTTATAAATACACATATAAAGTAAGCCATATCTGATATGTGGGACCCACTGGTCACAGAGACATATATAAAATAAGCCATTTGTAGGAAGTAGGCCCCACACCATGTGTGCATGCTAATTAAAATACAACACCATGTCAGCGCACTATGCATGTACTGATGAGATTATGACCGTATATGCACGCTCATGTCAAATTCTAGAACCAGTTTAGTGTATTTTTCAAGTTTATGCATTAAAGTGAATATTGATGACAAGTTTAAGCATCACTGGTAATATTACCTCTTATTTTAGAGAGAGTGGAACTGTTGGAGGTTCATTTACACCGTGGCCACCCCGCCACCGCCGCGACTTGCTTGTGTCCTAAATTCACCGACGACATTATTACCTTCTGCTTCTGCTTGCTTTCGAAGATCACGGACAGACACCCTAGCTACCTCTGGTACTAATTGTTTGCCTAGGGCCGAACGTACGTCGCTCGCTCGCTCGTAGACGTGTTGATTCCACCGAGAGCACGTACGTACGTACTAAAGCTGGCTGTCTTCTTGCCGACTGCTTTCCGGGTAGCAAGCCGGCAACCCGGTGGATCAATTATGGGGCACATCGTGAAGCTAGCTTGGACAGCCTTGGCCTTCCTTGAAAATGAAGGAATACCGGAACACGTACGCACACATAGACACTAGTGGATGGCCACAGACACCACCGCTGCATCGTGGTTAATCCTATCACTGAACACCACCGACACCAGGCTGCCAGCGGCGCCATGAATATGGTAGTTGAGCGGCGGCAGAGAGGACGCAGCAGCGTCATCAAAGCTCCGGATCACACGACGTGTTCGCCGGCAAGATGAGATCGGATGGGGTGGGGAGCCAGAGCCAGGGTGGGCGCCGGGGCCGGGTGATGGCCGGCGGCGCGTTTTGGCTGGTGGAGGGGTTGACTAGCTAGTGCTCTCTGTCTGAACGATCGACACTCAGTAGTTCAGTAACCTTTAGACCAAGCCAGACGCCGTGCTTCTCGTCTCGCAGTAAAAATGGCACGAAACTAAAGCCAAGGGAGTTGCTACGTGAGGCGTACTAATAGATATATCTTAGATCATACTCCTCATGTAGATCATACTCCTCACGTAATACGCCTCACGGCGTGAATCCAGTACCAGTAGTTATGGAGTAGTAGATTTGACTGGTACAGCCATAACTACTACGGGATTGAGTGGATTCTCGGATACGTACAATACTACAATACAAGGCTCAGGACCATGTGCAGTTCATAGTTCTGACTTGCTACTGCTGACCATCAGTACACCACTGGGGTATATACGTACACACTCGAGCTGTCGATGCTTTCAGAAACTGCATCCGATCTGGACCTAATTAAGTCGGGATGCAGTTTCTGCTGCGCTATGCAACCTGTGTCTAATACGGACACTCGGCTAATGAAAGCAACTCTGCATTACTGTAGTGACCACCGGTCCAAACATATGCGTACATATGTGTTCTTCCAGTTAGTTGCCTTTATCATTTCGGCACAGAGATTAGCTGGACAGATACTAGTAGATCACTACGTATAGTACATTAACATAACATCAGTTATCATCACCGTCGTCAGCGCATGATAGCATTAGTACTAGCTACCTAGTACGTAGTAGTATTAGACAGTGACGCCTTGTCAACATCACCATTGATCTGCTCGCAAATATTGCGGCAGGAAGGAAAATCGTATCGTGTCCACTCCACCAAAGAAGATCAGCTGATTGATGCTTCCCAAAAGAAAAGAAGATCAGCTGATTGATCACTTTGCACATTTAGTCATTTACTGAAGCTTCGATTCAAAATTCCTGTGCTTGGATCACTTGGCAGATGGATGGATTCCATCCTTCCGGAGCCCGCAGCAGGAAGAGAACGCCAGGTAAAAACGACTGTACTTCACCTGCTGCCTCGATCCTCTCATCACGATCAGAGTTACTTTTGTTTCCATCCTGGGCTTGGACTGGATGGTATCTCCGGGGAACAACGGAATTCAATGTCCTCCAAGAAGAAGGTGGCCGCCTCCTTCGTTAACTTACTGTGTGTGCCTGCTGCATCTGCATGCCACCAGGTCACTCGTAATGGCGGAGTACTTCTCTGTCTCTTCTCTCATCGACTGAGCCCGGCCCCGGCCGGACAATTTTCGTGTTTTGACTCTTTTCCATAAGTTGATCCAGATCTGACCCTAGTTTGTAAAATTTTTAGGATCTGATCTTTTTCCTATCGCCAGTGTCTTTGACGGTAGGGTATAACAGCCTACCGCCAAGGTCTATGACGGTAGGGTTGTATGCTCTACCGCAAATTTTTCCTAAATATCAGACACAGTGTGTGTTCGTGCCTACCGCCGGACTCCTTGACGGTAGGGTTATATAGGCTACCGCCATCGTGTTTGGCGGTAGGGGTCCGTGCTGCTGATGTGGATAAGTTTCCTACCGCCAGACGCCTTGACGGTAGGCTGTTATACCCTACTGCCAAGGTCCCTGACGGTAGGAAAAAGGTCAGATTCCGAAATTTTTGCAAACTAGGGTCAGATCTAAAACAACTATCAGAAAAGGGTCAAAACACGAAAATTGTCCGCCCCGGCCCGGCCTGTAAAAACCAGAGCATGTGCACTGCGCACAGTGATGCAGCTAGCTAGCAATCCTCATCAAGTATACATATTACACCTACAGATCGAGCTGGTCACTTTATAAGTGCAGCGATCGGGTAGCTAGCAAGCTCGCCATTCTGGAAACCACTCACCAGTCACCAGTTCAGTCGCCATGGACGATAGCACTACCAATGGAAGCCCCTCGGTGGCCGGTCTACCGACAAGCCCGCTGCTCCCGATACGTACGCCAAGAAAGGCACCGGCGGACGACCCCACGGCGGATGGGGAGCCGGTCACCCCTACTGCGAGACTCATGGAACCCATATACATCGTCGTCACCCTCGGCCTTGGCTGCCCCGTAAACATCCCCGTCTTCAGCGCCGGCATCGCCGCCCAGCTCGCCCGATACCCGCGCTTCTGCAGCATTCAGGTATATATACACTCTTAGTACTATCTGGAATCTTAGATCGCTATCGACGAAGGTAGGTGATCCTAGTTTTGGTCTTTTGTGGCAGGTGACAGATGAGTCCAATGGTGGCAACCCGCGGTGGGTGCGCACGGTGGTGAACGTGGACGACCACACGATAATCCCGACACTGGATCCTGCGGCCGTAGCGGCCGACCCGGACCGGGCAGTGGAGGACTACATGGCCTCGCTGCCGGCGCTCCCCATGGACCGCTCCCGGCCGCTCTGGGAGTTCCACTTCCTCGACTTCCCGACCTCCGAGGCCACCTGCACCGCCGTGATCCGCGTGCACCACTCCCTCGGCGACGGCACGACGCTCATCGCGCTCCTCCTGGCGTCCGCGCGCAGCGCCGCCGATCCGACGCGCCTGCCGTCCATGCCGGAGCAGCCGGCGCGCACGGGCGCCATCTACGCGCCGCGGCCACGGTCCAAGGGGGGTGTCCTGGCGTTCGTCGCGTGGGCCTGGTCGTATCTTGTGCTCGCGTGGAACACCGTGGTGGACGTCACCCTCTTCGCCGCGACGGTTGCGTTCCTGAGCGACCCGCACACGCCGTTCAAGTACGTGGATCACGGCACTGCGTCCAGCTCCCGGCGGCGCTTCGTGCACCGGAGTCTTCCTTTGGAGGACGTTAAGTTCATCAAGAACGCCATGAACTGCGTAAGTACATCTAGCTACCTGTTCGATCATCCCACTCTTCTAAAATCCTCATCTATGATGTGATGCTGTGTGTATTGATCTGCATCCTTGGAGCCAGGTAAAAATGGTCATACTACACAAGTTAACCCTTCTAGGTACTACGTGCAGCCCACGTGAAGAGTCATTAATGTGTCTGTATTTTATCTTTTGTTTCTGGAGACTGTCAATGACGTGCTAGTCGGAGCGACTTCTGCTGCTCTATCAAGATATTATTTTCGCAAATCCGGTAAGTGATGTTTGGCAACAAAAGAAGGGTGTAGTATATATTCCCTCCGCTCTTAAACATAAGTTTTTTTAGAGATTCCATTATAAAGATTACATTCGGATGTATATATAGATGTCTTTTAAAGTATAAGTTCACTCGTTTTGCTTCGTATGCAATCTATAATGAAATCTCTTAAAAAACTCATATTTAGAAACGGAGGGAATATTTATCTTCGAACTATACACATTTATGAACTTACCTTCAATTTATTATAGGTGCCAATAACACGAAAATATGTCTGCGGTCTATCCTCCTTGTCGATACAAGACCAACCACTAGCCTACAAGTAAGTTTATTCATGGAAATGTTGCAATTTGTTTTGAAGCGCATGCCATCAGTTTCCAAATTTATTTATATATTTATTGCCATAATATATATCTTTACTTTTCATGCAAATATACATGTTTATTAAAATAATAGAAATCATTGTGTTTATGAAAATATGTTTCTTGACAAACTAATGTATGTATTATGTTCACCCGACCAACCTGAATAATTTCAATGTATATTACTAGTGAATATTGGAGTGGTCAGTTTGATTACACATTTGTTGGGACATAATTTATTTCCGAACTGAGGTTTAGATAATCTCATTACCAATTTGTAGCATGGCATTAAGGTCTAATGTTTTCTTATAACTGTGTAAAGACATATGTTGATATGATAGACTCTGGTAAGAGCGACGATGTGGACTGGGGAAATCAACTAGGCTATATCCTCCTTCCATTTCATTTGGCGATGCACGATGATCCACTCGCATATGTGTGCAAGGCAAAGAAGACTGTGGATAGGAAGAAGAGCTCGCTGGAAGTTATCTTCACATGTAAGATGGGTGAATCGTTTCTCAAAATGTTTGGTTTGAAGGTATTTTTGCTGCCACTTTGTATTAGTTTATTTTCTTCTCGTTCTAAAATTAACTCTTACATAATTAAGCAACACCTCATTTAACAAACTAACACTGATAATCCAAGCAGGCTGGCGCTTTTATCTTTGGTCGTATGTTTCCAATACAACTCTTGCGTTCTCAAACCTGGTTGGACCAACTGAACAAATAGAGTTCTATGGGCACCCCGTTGTCTTCATTGCGCCTAGTGTTTATGGAGCTCCACAAGTAAGTCACTCATGATCTTGCATCAAAACCTTCAACCTTAATCCACCTTTGTACTCTTTTTCAACATAATCATCTATCAGATAAAATTTGAGGACACTAGTCCTAATGCATCGCTTCGATCACACACCACTCTAATTCTTTCTGAATTATCAAAGCAACTCTGCTAAGTTATGTACTCTAAGGTTATTGGAACAAAAAGGCAAGAATATGACACCAAAACATTAACAAACCGCATGTGCATGTTCAATTTACCACTTCACCATATGGTATCTCAAAAATGATGGGATGCACCTAGGATTAACTACAATATATATAATGGTAAGGAACATCTTCGAGTTAAAGAGTACTCTAACAAGTAGAGTTGTAATCTGACACCTCTCGTCAATAGAGTTTATTGAATAATGATGGTAGGTAAGAGTATTTTCATAGATGCATTCCATCTTCCTTTTTTCTGCTATGTGTGAACTTGAACCCAAGACCAATGAAAGGTAGAGGCATTTTAAGTTACATCTATCTTGATATTCTGTCAGTAAATGGCTACCTAATTAAGTATATGGCTTGACCTTCCGTGGGAATACACGAGCACACCCTACCAACAAGCTAAGCTCAATTTTTTGTAACACTACAAGTAAAACTTCATTACACGAGCACATCCTACCAACCAAGCTAGGCTCAATTTTTTGTAACTAGACACGTAAAACTTCATCATGACAAATAAAACGAACAGAAGTAAACCTATAAAATTATAATCATTTTCTCTCCCCAATTTTGTACTTAATTAAAAAGATTTGTTTTTCAGGGTCTGCTTGTTCAATGTCAGAGTTACAATAGCACTATTATGGTAAGCTTGTCCGTCGATGAGGAAATAATTCCAGATTATATTGAACTTATGGATGACTTTGTTGAGTCTTTCGGGCGCATTAAGGATGGCGCTTCAAGACTTTCAACATCCATCAAGCAAGAATAGTCAATATGCAGTCATATCAGTGTGCTCCCTAAAATTGTATAAAGACAGCAATATGCTCCTATATATTCGCTGTGTGTATCACGAGTTGCGACATACTAGTAATTAAGAAGCAGAACATGTACCAAACTAAGGTTACAAGTCAAATGTACTAAGTACAGTAATATATGGGACAATGATGCACCAACAAGGATAATATTATACTCATCTTATATCTTGTTTTTGTTTGTTTAACTTTGGAAAAATAATAATGCCAAAATGGATTTTGACCAACCCCCATTCTCTATTGTTCATTGTTTTTGAGATAGTTTACCACTCATGCCAAGTGGTCCAACCCCCATTCTCTGATCACACCATAGTTTGTTTTCAACAAAAAACCATACTTCCTCCGTCTCATAATATAAGACGTTATTTACATTCTTATGGGATGGAGGGAGTTGATTTATTCGGTAAATAATATTGGTTTTTGCCCGCAAAAAATATAGATTTTTGAGAGAGAAAGTAAATAGCATAGATATGAGAAGGAGAAAAGTTGATTATTTTTTAGAAAAGAAAGGGAAAGTTGATGCGATCAACACTTTAAACTTCATTGGGCCACATTGTTCGGAGTTTCACGGCCTATCATAGAAACGAGGCCTATTTCATTCTCCTCTCGTTCCTAAAAAAAATGCATTACCCTCTCAATCTCGAACGCGAGGACTCGCCGGTCGCCGCCGCCTATAGAGAAGAGAGTCGAATCGATCTCTCGTCGCTCATCGCCGACGAGGACGACGACGTCGAGAACACCACGGAGGAGGAGGACGACGATGACGATACCTCCACGGACGAGGAGGACGACGCCGACCCCGGCCCACCTATCCACCTGAACGATCTGTGCTCGCTTCCCGAGTCGATCCTCCTCGACGACCGCACCAACGCCACGACCACCTACGCGTGCCGCTCTACGGGCCGCGGCGCCATCCCGGTGATCTTCTGGGTGACCCGCCCGCCGCACGTTTCCTGCTTCACCGTCCATTGCGACGGCTTGAGGCCCGACGATCTCCGGCAGCTCCCCATGGTCATCGCTGCCGAGGACGACATGCTACTCCTCCGCGTCAAGCGCGGAGTCCACGATGAGCAGCCTGTCCACGCTTCGGCTGACAGTTACAGCGAGTACTTCGTCTACCAGGCCAGCGGCGCCACGTCGACGCTTCGCCTGCTCCCTGAGCTCTGTTATTACGTCGCGGTGGCTGGCATACTGTGCCTATGCGGAGACGGACGCTGCGACGATGGATTCCTCGTCGCCGCGATCCAAGATGTGCCGGGTCCCGAGGGTGGGTGTCGGCCGCTGTTCAACCTCCACCTGTTCAACTCCAGGACCTGGACGCGGAATAGCAGGGTGACGTACGTCCACAAGCCAGAGAGGTTCGCGTGCTTCTGCCAGACCAAGGTGCTTGCGATCGGACATCGGAGGCGAACGCGGCTCGATGGCCTGGCAACTGCGATGCTCTTCAGCCTATTGTTACTGTTTTATGTAGGCCTGCTAAATCAAACACCACTATAGTGTGTGGCATATATCCCAACAAGATGGTTACAACATGAGCGGTCATGACAGCCGGGTGTCTAGACACCCGGGTGCTGAAAGGACAGTCTCACTTTGACATACCTTCAAACCCATTATATGAATATTTTGTCCCCCGCCGGGTAATTGTTGCTATTCCTACTAAGAGCATTTCCAGCCGTTGGCCCACCTAGGAGGCATATTTTTCGCCGCTTGGGGGGCAGCCGGCATAATGTTTGGCCTTGGGGGGCAAAATTTCCCAATAATTGTGCCCCCCACGAGCCGCGTGCGAGCTGGTGGGCGGTGACGAGGCCGCCACCGAGCCTGTCGCCTGCGTGGACAACGACGACCTCCGGCGCGGCCGCCCCACCAACCACGCCGCCTTCGGTGTCAGCGCTGCTCGCCTGGGACGCGCTCCTGGCGCTCACGTTCGAGCACCTTGCCCGGGGATGCGCGGGGCGTGGCGTGCCGGCCAACCGCGCGCTCGGCGCCATGGCGGAGCTCGCGGGCGCCGTGGGCACGGGCGGGCTCGCGGCAGGGCAGGTCGTGGACCTCGCCAGCGAGGGCGCCGATGTTGGCTCCGCCACGCTGGAGCACATCCAGTGCACAAGACAGCGCGGCTCTTGGAGGCCGCAGCGGTGTGCAAGAGCAGGCACCAGCCGCGGGTCGGCGCAGAAGCCGGAGCGGGACGAGCGAGGCCGGGGAAAGCGGGGCTCGAGCATGGAGGCGGAGCACGGGGGCAGAGCGGAGCGGAGCGGAGCGGAGCGGAGCGGAGGCGAGCCAGCACGGCGGCGCGCCCCGGGTGGAGAGGCGTGCTCGCGTGCCGCTACGAGGGCGGGAGACGCGGAGGCGCGACCAAGGAGCGGCGACCAGGCGGACGCCCGCGCCAGCGCAACCGGACGCGCAACACATGGGGGGAGCGGAGCAACCTGTGGCAGGGGACGCCGGCTGCGAGGCCGCAACTGGTACCGGGGCGGAGCAGACACATGGAGCTGGGGCAACGTGATGGCTCGGACGGGCCGGCGTGCGGACCGACGCAGGTGCGCGGGGACGCACGCGAGACGGTCGAACCAGGCGCGCAGAGCGGGAGCGAAGAAGCGTGGATGCGCTACCGAGCGCGGCCAGCGCGAGATGGTTGAAGGAGCGGCAACGGGGCCGGGGGCGACAGCAAGTCGGCGACGACGACGGGCAGCTCTGCTTCCGAGGCGCCTCTGGTCAACGGCGCGAACGACAGTGAGAGAAGAGAGCTTCTTGCATGCTGCATGCGGTGGGCCTATGCAGGAGAAGGAAGGAGAGAGGCTGGCACTAGGCCTTGCAGCAGCTAAATATAGCGCCAGCGCCCCCAACTGAACCCCAGCTTTCTGGGTTTCTCTTGCCAGCGCCGGCCGTAGTTTTCGCTAATACCGGCGCAATACGAGCCCGTGGGGGTGGACCGTTTTTGACCGCCGATGCTGAAAAAATGCTCCTAGGGGGCTTCCTGGGGGCCTAGTGGAGATGCTCTAAGCTATGGGATGGTTAGTACACATCCACGGTAACTGATCCGTCACTGATATAAGCCTCAAAAGAAGAGGGAGGAAACTCTACCAATAATCCGTCAACTCGAATCATCTAAACCCACGTTCGCATAATTGTGCATCATCTTAATTGGGTCACAACTTCTCGGGGAAGATCAATGTTGCTCTTTTTATTTCTCATTGTAGTCCTCTCTGTATTGTTATAATTTTGGTCTTGTACAATTTTACTCTTTCACTAGTAGAAAAATGGCTAGCAAGTAGCAACAACTTTAGTTGGTAGTGTGCCATTTTCGATCAACGACAACCCTATTTTTTTTTAAATAGTGATGGCGTTGGCATATTTGATACGCCGGTTTTTTTAAGCATTAGTACAGACATAAGCGCTCATATACACGCGCATACACTCACCCTTATGAACGCGCGCACACACACACCCTACCCCTATGAGCACCTCCGAAAGACTGAGCCGGCATATCATCTTGAGATTAGTGTTGGTGTTGTCTTTTTTAACACGTCACAAATCTGTTGGCCCAGTTATACTGACTAGTCGTAAGATGATGGTGGCGTCGAATTGCTTTGTACGCCATAGTTAACTAGCTACTGTTTTTCTTCATTTTATCATGTGTTTTAAGTATTTTAATAACTATATTAGTGAAAATAATGTTTTTATTATTACAGTAATAATATCATTTTCTAAATGGCGAACATTTTATATTATATTTTAGTCTTTATTATTAGTTTCTTTTTATCATTTGGGTCTTTTATTATTCTTAATCTTTTATTATTTTGATTCTTTTTTTCAATACCAATTATCATTTTGAGTCTTTTATTATATTGAGTTTTTTAATTACTTGTAGTCTTTTATTATTCTTAGTTTTATTTATTTAGGATGTAATTAGCTACCGTGTCAAGAAGATTTAGGCCCACGCCAACACTAACCCACCTTAGTTAACTCCCGCGCCTTAGTAAAAGACCTAACCGTCTCCCTCGTTTCACCCACATGCACTCCCCCTCAACAAGCACCGCAGCCACATCCTGACCTCGCCGCCCGTCCCCGCCCATGGCCACACCGCTGCCCATTACCACACCGCCAACAGCAAGGTTTGAACCTCTCCTTCCTCTCCCATCATGCCTCTCCTTCTCCACTCGCACCTCCTCCATCCATGAATGCCACAGAATCCACGAGATTCATGTATAAGTTGATTTGTGTAGAATTTAAGTAGTGTTGAATCAACATTTTTAGTGATGTAGAATCCAATGTTCATTCTATGGATTGCTTTGTGTAGAAATTTGGTGGTGTAGAATTCGATTGCTATCGTGTAGAATCCGATTTTAATAGTGTATTTAGTGTAGAATTTTTTTAGTATCTACTCCCTCCGTCCAATAATATAAGAACATTTTTGACACTAGTGTAGTGTTAAAAACGTTCTTATATTTTGGGACAGAGGGAGTAGAATATTACTTAGTTTAGAAACAATGGGATGATATAGTGTTTAAGTGTTGAACCATCAATTGATATGATTTAGAGTACAATCCGATGAATATTTTTGTGTGTACAATCCGATGGATCGCTTATGTGTAGAATCGATTTTTTTAGTTTATAAACAATCGGATGATAATTAGTCTTTTAGTGTTGAATCATAGATTGTTATGCTTTTTGTGTATAGTCCGATGAATGCTTTTATGTGTGTACAATCCGATGAATATGCATATTTGTATACTTGTGTAGTCTATTTAGCCATTAACAGTCTTCACTAATACAAAAATGGCACCACCACCACCATGTCAACTCTGCAAGTTAAGGTGTGCTAGTAGCCTTGCAACTGGCACGCTGTTCGGCATCTATTTCCAACCGAGTTTTGTTCCTGCAGCGGTAACAAATTATATGAACCTTTTAACGGTTATTTCTTTTGTTTTTATTGTTGACGGAATCGGGGCACAACGGACCCAAGTAAGGTTTGAACTCTGGGGCGGAACAATGTTCTAGTGCCATGCCAAATGTGTCCGAAAAAGAAGAGCAAAGCAAAGGTAGCATGACCAAAAATGAACCAACCCTTGGACCGCTGCGAAAAACACCATCAGATTTCAAAGTAGCCCATTCCAATTCAAAAATTTCCCCTAATTGAGAACGCCGCGCGAAGAACTCCCCCTAGCCATGACCCGATGCTCACCGCCTCGAGGCTTTGTTCCGACGTGCTCGAGCGAGAGGGAAAGGAAGAGTTGAACATGACGGTTTACCCAAGTTCGGGCCACCTTGCAGTGTAATACCCAACTCCTGCTTTGTGGTGGATTGCCTCGCGAGGAGAATGGATATGAACTAGTACAAGGGCGAGCTGCTTCGTGAGGGCTTAGTGGGTGAGAATGGATTGACCCCGCTAGACTCGATCTGATCGACCTCTCTCTATTCTGGAGACTAGCCAATATTTATACCAGCCCGGTCCTCTTCGCCCCAAGGCTTAGGCGGAAAGGGATACCACAACGACCAATTTTGAAGGGGGGCAGGAGTACACCCTATCCTGACTACAGGTGGTCTTCGCCTGCAAAGCTTCTAGTCGTGACGCGCTAGTGGGCTCGGTGATGACCTCCATCCTGCCGAGCCCGTGGTCTTGGTCTTGTTGCACTGGAACGACAATCTTTGGGGGATTCCTCGGGAACATGTGTATGTCCTTGCCTCCTTAGCGCCAAAGAGGAAATTGTCCTTGCCTGTGCCCACTGGCGCCCTCCTGGCTCCGTTCGTCATGGCTCACGTCACCACGCACCTCATGAGGCCGGTGACTGACATAGAGATGCCCGCCCCTCGGGAGGCGGTCTCGGGAGGCGGTGCCTCAGGAGGCCCTGATGTAGTTTGCCTCGCAAGACCGCGGGCCTCGCGAGGGTCTCACTACTAGGAAAAAGCTTATACACAGACACTTATCAGTAGCGCTTGTTAAAGTGAAGCGCTACTGCTACATAGCAGTAGCGCGTGTCAGGGCAGCGTGCTACTAACATAAAGATAGCAGTAGCGTGTTCACCATGAAACGCGCTGCTACTATGACAACCAGAACGGTTGCTGCCAGGCTTGGTATACTAGCAGCGCGCTTCCGAGGACCGCGCTACTGCTAGCAAAATAGTAGCAGCGCGTTTTAGGGCGACAGTGCTGCAACTAACAAAAGGAAAAGAAAGGAAAAAATGAAAGGAAAAAAGAAAAGGAAATTAAATAAAAAGAAAAAATGAAAGCAATAGCAGCAGCGCGTTTCCACGAAAGCGTTGTAGCTACTTTAACTACATCGCGTTTCGTGATGTCTACTATGCAACCTTCTCCTTGTAGACGTTGTTGGGCCTTCAAGTGCAGGGGTTTGAAGGACAGTAGCAAATTTCCCTCAAGTGGATGACCTAAGGTTTATCAATCCGTGGGAGGCGTAGGATGAAGATGGTCTCTCTCAAACAACCCTGCAACCAAATAACAAAGAGTCTCTTGTGTCCCCAACACACCCAATACAATGATAAATTATATAGGTGCACTAGTTCGGCGAAGAGATGGTGATACAAGTGCAATATGGATGGTAGATATAGGTATTTGTAATCTGAAAATATAAAAATAGCAAGGTAACAAGCGATAAAAGTGAGCGTAAACGGTATTGCAATGCTAGGAAACAAGGCCTAGGGTTCATACTTTCACTAGTGAAAGTTCTCTCAACAATAATAACATAATTGGATCATATAACTATCCCTCAACATGCAACAAAGAGTCACTCCAAAGTTACTAATAGCGGAGAACAAACGAAGAGATTATGGTAGGGTACGAAACCACCTCAAAGTTATCCTTTCTGATCGATCTATTCAAGAGTCTGTAGTAAAATAACACGAAGCTATTCTTTTCATTCGATCTATCATAGAGTTCGTACTAGAATAACACCTTAAGACACAAATCAACCAAAACCCTGATGTCACCTAGATACTCCAATGTCACCTCAAGTATCCGTGGGCATGATTATACGATATGCATCACACAATCTCAGATTTATTTATTCAACCAACACAAAGTACTTCAAAGAGTGCCCCAAAGTTTCTACCGGAGAGTCAAGACGAAAATGTGTGCCAATCCCTATGCATAAGTTCATTGAACCCGCAAGTTGATCACCAAAACATACATCAAGTAGATCATGTGAATATCCCATTGTCACCATAGATAAGCACGGCAAGACATACATCAAGTGTTCTCAAATCCTTAAAGACTCAATCCGATAAGATAACTGCAAAGGGAAAACTCAATCCATTACAAGAGAGTAGAGGGGAAGAAACATCATAAGATCCAACTATAGTAGCAAAGCTTGCGATACATCAAGATCGTGCCAAATCAAGAACACAAGAGAGAGAGAGAGAGATAGAGAGAGAGAGAGATAGAGATAGAGAGAGAGAGAGATCAAAGAAATAGCTACTGGTACATACCCTCAGTCCCGAGGGTGAACTACTCCCTCCTCGTCATGGAGAGCGCCGGGATGATGAAGATGGCCACTGGTGAGGGATCCCCCCTCCAGTAGGGTGCCGGAACAGGGTCCCAATTGGTTTTGGTGGCTACAGAGGCTTGCGGTGGCGGAACTCCCGATATATTGTGCTCCTCGATGTTTTTAGGGTATATGGACATATATAGGCGAAAGAAATCGGTCAGGGGAGCCACGAGGGGCCCACGAGGGCGGGGGGTGCCCAGGGGGGTAGGGCGCGCCTCCCTACCTTGTGGCCACCTCAAAGCTTCCTTGACTTCCACTCCAAGTCTCCTGGATTGCTTCTGTTCCAAAAATAACTCTCCTGAAGGTTTCATTCCGTTTGGACTCCGTTTGATATTTTCCTTTTCTTCGAAACACTGAAATAGGCAAGAAAACAACAATTTGGGTTGGGCCTCCGGTTAGTAGGTTAGTCCCAAAAATGATATAAAAGTGTAGAGTAAAGCCCATAAACATCCAAAACGGGTAATATAATAGCATGGAACAATCAAAAATTATAGATACGTTGGAGACATATCAAGCATCCCCAAGCTTAATTCCTGCTCGTCCTCGAGTAGGTAAATGATAAAAATAGAATTTTTGATGTGGAATGCTACCTAGCATATTTCTCAATTTAATTTTCTTTATTGTGGCATGAATATTCAGATCCAAATGATTCAAGATAAAAGTTCATAAAACATAAAATAGTAATACTTCAAGAATACTAACAAGTAATGATGTCTTATCAAAATAGCATAGCCAAAGAAAGCTTATCCCAACAAAATCATATAGTTAGGCCATGCTTCATTTTTATCACACAAAATACTCCCATCATGCACAACCCCGGTTTCAGCCAAGCAATTGGTTCATACTTTTTAACGCACTTCAGCTTTTTCAACTCTTACGCAATACATGAGCGCAAGCCATGGACATAGCACTATATGTGGCATAGGGTGGTAGTTGTGAAGACAAAAAGGGAGAAGATAGTCTGACATCAAATAGGCGTATCAACGGGCTATGGAGATGCCCATTAATAGGTATCAATGTGAGTGAGCAGGGATTGCCATGCAACGGATGCACTAGAGCTATAAATATATGAAAGCTCAATAAAAGAAACTAAGTGGGTGTGCGTCCAACTTGCTTGCTCACGAAGACCTAGGGCATTTTGGGGAAGCCCATCATTGGAATATACAAGACAAGTTCTATAATGAAAAATTCCCACTAGTATATGAAAGTGACAACATAGGTGACTCTCTATTATGAAGATCATGGTGCTACTTTGAAGCACAAGTATGGAAAAGAGATAGTAGCATTGTCCCTTCCCTCTTTTATCTTTTTTTTTCTTTTTTCTTTTTCCCTTTTTTTCTTCTTCTTTTCTTCTTTTTTTATTTGGTGGTCTTCTTTGGCCTCTTTTATTTTTATAAAGTCCGAAGTCTCATCCCGACTTGTGGGGGAATCATAGTCTTCATCATCCTTTCCTCACTTGGGACAATGATCTAATAATGAAGATCATCACACTTTTATAGATTTACAACTCAAGAATTACAACTCAATACTTAGAACAAAAATATGACTCTACGTGAATGCCTCCGGCGGTGTACTGGGATATGCAATGAATCAAGAGTGACATGTATGAAAAATTATGAAGGTGGCCTTGCCACAAATACGATGTCAACTACGATCATTCAAAGAGAAATATGACAATGATGGGGCGTGTCATAATAAACGAAACGGTGGAAAGTTGCATGGAAATATATCTCGGAATGGCTATGGAAATGCCATAATAGGTAGGTATGGTGGCTTTTTTGAGGAAGGTAAATAATGGGCACATGATACCGGCGAAAGTTGCGCGGCATATAAAGGCTAGCAATGGTGGAAGGGTGAGAGTGTGTATAATCCATGGACACACATTAGTCATACAGAACTCATATACTTATTGCAAAAGTCTACTTGCCCTCGAAGCAAAGTACTAATACGCATGCTCCTAGGGGAAGGGTTGGTAGGAGTTAACCATCGCGCGATCCCGACCTCCACTCATAAGGAAGACAATTAAAAGAGCATCCCATGCAACAAATTTGTCACACAACTTTTACCATATGTGCATGCTACGGGACTTGCCAACTTCAACACAAGTATTTCTCAATTTCATAATTACCCAACTAGGATGACTCTAACATTACCACCTTTATATCTCAAAACAATTATCAAGCATCAAATTGATCATAGTGTTTAATGCACTTTCTATAATAGTTTTTATTATACCCAACTTGGATGCTCATCATTCTAGGACCAATTTTAAAACCATAGCAAATACCATGCTGTTCTAAAAGACTCTCAAAATAATATAAGTGAAGCATGACATATCAATAATTTCTACAAAATTAAGCCACTGCCGTGCTCTAAAAAGATATAAGTGAAGCACTAGAGCAAAACTGTCTAGCTCAAAAGGTATAAGTGAAGCACATAGAGTATTCTAATAAATTCCGAATCATGTGTGTCTCTCCCAAAAGGTGTGTACAACAAGGATGATTGTGGTAGACTAAAAAGCAAAGACTCATATCATACAAGACGCTCCAAGCAAAATACATATCATGTGGCGAATAAAAATATAGCTCCAAGTAAAGTTACCGATAGACAAAGACAAAAGAGGGGATGCCATTCGGGGCATCTCCAAGCTTAGGATCTTGGTTGTCCTTGAATATTACCTTGGGGTGCCTTGGGAAACCCCAAGCTTAGGCTCTTGCCACTCCTTATTCCATAGCCCATTGAATCTTTACTCAAAACTTGAAAACTTCACAACACAAAACTCAATAGAAAACTCGTAAGCTCCGTTAGTATAAGAAAATAAAACCACCACTTAGGTACTGTTGTGAACTCATTCCAAATTCATATTGGTGTAGTATCTACTGTATTCCAACTTCTCTATGGTTCATGCCCCTACTCATAGATTCATCAAAATAAGAAAACAACACATAGAAAACAGAATCTGTCAGAAACAGAACAGTTTGTAGTAATCTGTAACTCTCGAATACTTCTGGAACTCCAAAAATCCTACCAAATTAGGAAAACCTGAGAATTTTTTTGTACCAATCCAGAGCAAAAATAATCAGATCAAAATCACTTTATGCGAATTATAAAAACTAATTTACTGGGTGCAAAAGTTTATGATTTTCAGCAGGATCAACACAACTATCACCGTAAGCTATCCTAAAGGTCTTACTTGGCACTTTATTGAAACAAAAGCTATAAACATGATTACTACAGTAGAATAATCATGTGGACACACAAAAACAGTGAAGGTAAATATTGGGTTGTCTCCCAACAAACGCTTTTCTTTATTGCCTTTTTAGCTAGGCATGATGATTTCAATGATGCTCGTATAAAAGATAAGAATTGAAACATAAAGAGAGCATCATGAAGCATATTAATAACACATTTAAGTCTAAACCACTTCCTATGCATAGGGATTTTGTGAGAAAACAACTTATGGGAACAAGAATCAACTAGCATAGGAAGGTAAAACAAGCATAGCTTCAATATTTTCAACACATAGAGAGGAAACTTGATATTATTGCAATTCCTACAAGCATATGTTCCTCCCTCATAATAATTTTCAGTAGCATCATGATGAATTCAACAATATAACCAGCACATAAAGCATTCTTTTCATGATCTACTTGCATAGAAATTTTACTACTCTCCACATAAGCAAAATTCTTCTCATCAATAGTAGTGGGAGCAAACTCAACAAAATAACTATCATGTGAAGCATAATCCAATTGAAACTTAAAATGATGACAAGTTTCATGGTTATCTTTATTCTTTAGAGCATACATGTCATCACAATAATCATCATAGATAGGAGGCATGCTTTCATCATAATAAATTTGCACATCAAAACTTGGGGGACTAAAAATATCATCTTCATCAAACATAGCTTCCCCAAGCTTGTGGCTTTGCATATCATTAGCATCATGGATATTCAAGGAATTCATATTAACAACATTGCAATCATGCTCATCATACAAAGATCTAGTACCAAACATTTTAATGCATTCTTCTTCTAGCAATCGAGCACAATTTTCCTTACCATCATTCTCACAAAAGATATTAAAAAGATGAAGCGTATGAGGCAAACTCAATTCCATATTTTTTGTAGTTTTCTTTTGTAGTATAAAATAGTGATAAAACAAGAAACAAAAAGATTCGGTTGCAAGATATAAAGATATACCTTCAATCACTCACCTCCCCGGCAACGGCGCCCGAAAAGAGTTTGATGTCTACTACGCAACCTTCTCCTTGTAGATGTTGTTGGGCCTCCAAGTGCAGAGGCTTGTAAGACAGTAGAAAATTTCCATCAAGTGGATGACCTAAGGTTTATCAAATACGTGGGAGGCGTAGGATGAAGATGGTCTCTCTCAAACAACCCTGCAACCAAATAACAAAGAGTCTCTTGTGTCCCCAACACACCCAATCTAATGGTAAATTGTATAGGTGCACTAGTTCGGCGAAGAGATGGTGATACAAGTGCAATATGGATGGTAGATATAGGTATTTGTAATCTGAAAGTATAAAAACAGCAAGGTAGCAAGCGATAACAGTGAGCGTAAACGGTATTGCAATGCTAGGAAACAAGGCCTAGGGTTCATACTTTCACTAGTGCAAGTTCTCTCAACAATAATAATATAATTGGATCATATAACTATCCCTCAACATGCAACAAAGAGTCACTCCAAAATTACTAATAGCGGAGAACAAATGAAGAGATTATGGTAGGGTACGAAGCCACCACAAAGTTATCATTTCTGATCGATCTATTCAAGAGTCCGTAGTAAAATAACACGAAGCTATTCTTTCCGTTCGATCTATCATAGAGTTCGTACTAGAATAACACCTTAAGACACAAATCAACCAAAACCCTAATGTCACCTAGATACTCCATGTCACCTAAGTATCCGTGGGCATGATTATAAGATATGCATCACACAATCTCAGATTCATCTATTCAACCAACACAAAGTACTTCAAAGAGTGCCCCAAAGTTTCTGCCGGAGAGTCAAGACAAAAACATGTGCCAACCCCTATGCATAAGTTCATTCAACCCGCAAGTTGATCACCAAAAAATACATCAAGTAGATCACGTGAATATCCCCTTGTCACCACAGATAAGCACGGCAAGACATACATCAAGTGTTCTCAAATCCTTAAAGACTCAATCCGTTAAGATAATTTCAAAGGGAAAACTCAATCCATTACAAGAGAGTAGAGGGGGAGAAACATCATAAGATCCAACTATAATAGCAAAGCTCGCGATACATCAAGATCGTGCCAAATCAAGAACACGAGAGAGAGAGAGAGAGAGAGATCAAACACATAGCTACTGGTACATACCCTCAGCCCCAAGGGTGAACTACTCCCTCATCGTCATGGAGAGCACCGGGATGATGAAGATGGCCACCGGTGAGGGATCCCCCATCTGGCAGGGTGCCGGAACAGGGTCTTGATTGGTTTTTGGTGGCTACAAAGGCTTGCGGCGGCAGAACTCCCGATCTATTGTGCTCCTCGATGTTTTTAGGGTATATGGACATATATAGGCAAAAGAAGTCGGTCAGGGGAGCCATGAGGGGCCCACGAGGGTGGGGGGCGCGCCCAGGGGGGTAGGGCGCGCTTCCCTGCCTCGTGGCCACCTTGAAGCTTCCCTGACTTCCACTCCAAGTCTCCTGGATTACTTCCGTTCCAAAAATAACTCTCCCGAAGGTTTCATTTCGTTTGGACTCCATTTGATATTCCTTTTCTTCGAAACACTGAAGTAGGCAAGAAAACAACAATTTGGGATAGGCCTCCGATTAGTAGGTTAGTCCCAAAAATGATATAAAGGTGTAGAGTAAAGCCCATAAACATCCAAAACGGGTAATATAATAGCATGGAACAATCAAAAATTATAGATACGTTGGAGACGTATCATTCCGCCAACATGCGCTATAGCTAACTTATCTATAGTTGAAGCGTGTTTCTGCGGAAAACGCTATAACTAAGTAGCTATAGTGCGTATTTTTTTAAAATGCTACTATTATGTTTGAATTTGTCGGATCGAAAGTATGTATAGAGGGGGGGGGGTGATTAGACTACTTGACCAAATAAAAACATAACCTTTTCCCAATTTTAGTTCTTGGCAGATTTTAGCAACTTAGCACAAGTCAAGCAATCTCAATACAATTCAAGCAAGCATGCAAAGAGTATATGAGCAGCGGAAAGTAAAGCATGCAACTTGCAAGAAAGTAAAGGGATGGGATTGGAGTGTGCAAACGCAATTGGAGACCCGGATTTTTTTGGCGTGGTTCCGATAGGTGGTGCTATTGTACATCCATGTTGATGGAGACTTCAACCCACGAAGGGTAATGGTTGTGCGAGTCCACAGAGGGCTCCACCCACGAAGGGTCCACGAAGAAGCAACCTTGTCTATCCCACCATGGCAATCGCCCACGAAGGACTTGCCTCACTAGGGTTGATCTTCACGAAGTAGGCGATCTCCTTGCCCTTACAAACTCCTTGGTTCAACTCCACAATCTTGTCGGAGGCTCCCAACTGACACCTAACCAATCTAGGAGACACCACTCTCCAAAAGGTAATAGATGGTGTGTAGTTGATGAACTCCTTGCTCTTGTGCTTCAAATGATAGTCTCCCCAACACTCAACTCTCTCTCATAGGATTGGATTTGGTGGAAAGATGATTTGAGTGGAAAGCAACTTGGGGAAGGCTAGAGATCAAGATTCATATGGTTGGATTGGAATGTCTTGGCCTCAACACATGAGTAGGTGGTTCTCTCTCGGAAAATGAATGCTGGAAATGTAGGCACGTTCTGATGGCTTCCCTCACGAATGAGGAGAGGGTGGAGGGGTATATATAGCCTCCACACAAAATCTAACCGTTACACACAATTCACCAAACTCGGTGGGACCGAATCAGAAAACTCAGTCGGACCGATTTAGTTCATAATGTGATCGTTAGGCATTTCGGCGGAACCGACACGTCAACTCGGTGGGACCGATATCAATAGGGTTAGGGCATAACGTAATCTCGGTTTGACCGATTACACAAACTCGGTTGGACCGACTTTGGTAATAAGCAAACCAGGGAGTTGGTCAGGCAAACTCAGTGGGACCGATTCGCTCGTCTCAGTGGGACCGAAACGTTACGAAAAGGAAACAGTGAGTTTGCATTGCAAACTCGGTGGGACCGATCGCTCATCTCGGTTAGACCGAAACGTTACGAAGGGAAACAGGGAGTTTGCAATCCCATCTTAGTGAGACCGAGATCCCTATCGGGTAGACCGAAGTGACTAGGGTTTCTGGCAGTGGCTATGTCAACTGAACTCGATGGCGCCGGATGGATCAAATCGGTGGGGCCAAGTTTGACTTTTGGTTTGGGATATATGTGATGTGAGGAAGTGGTTGAGGGCTTTTGGAGCATATCACCAAGCATTTTGACCAAGCAAGCCATTAAGCAACACCTCATCCCCTTTTAATAGTATTGGCTTTCCTATGGACTCAATGTGATCTTGGATCACTGAAATAGAAAATGTAGAGTCTTGAACTTTAGAGCTTGAGCCAATCTTTTGTCCTTAGCATTTTGAGGGGTCCACATTCCTAGTCCATGCCATGCCCATCATTGAACTTTCCTGAAATATTCATCTTGAAAAGGCATTAGTTCAATGAGCTATATGTTGTTAATCATTACCAAAACCACCCAGGGATAGTTGCACTTTCAATCTCCCCCGTTTTGGTAATTGATGACAACATATAGATCAAAGCTTCAACAAATGATAATAAGATTGAAATACATCGTCTCTTTGAGATGTATGTGATAAGCAAGAGCCCCCCCTAAATTTGTGCATTATTTAAAATTTGCTTTGGACTGCAAATGTACAATCTGTTAGGATCATGGGTCACTCTTCCATGTCACATACTTCTTGGTGGGGCGCTCAAAATGATAACAATTGAGAACATGCACTCATCACCAAGCAAAGTGAATGATCATAAATGAATATAAGGGATAATATCATTCAAGCACACATTAAAGTTCAACCAAATAAAGTGCAAGAGAGACAAAAAGCAACACTCTCTCTCTCTCTCGAAGACTCTGATCTATACATATTTCTCCCCCCTTGGCAATAAGTTACCAAAGAGTTAAAATATGCATAGTGTTATGCGTCTCTCAGGCTTGGTATCCATGAGGTGGTCTAGTGATGACTCCCAGGTCGAAGGCTTCTGTTGATGTAGATGGAGCTGATGGAGTGCCTGCTGGAGGTGGCACTGAAGTTGTGGCTGCTGGTGCAGATGTGGTTGCTCTAGTGTCAGGAACACGCACTGCATCAGACCTCTGACCTCGTGGCACATGCACTCGCTGAAAAACATCTGTTGTTGTCTTTCCCTTCTTCTCTTCTGCTTCCTCCTGGAGCTGCTCTACTGCTGACTGAATCTCAGTTACTTTGACATCAAGATCATAGAACTTTTGCTCAATGATTCTCTCCAAACTCTCCTGATTTTGAGTCAGGGTGGCCAATCCCTTCTCAATCCTCAAGGTGGATTGGATTAGAAATCCAAGTTGATCTTGTTTGCTCTTTAGGAACACCTGAGATGCCTCTTCTGCACTTGGCATCTTTGCAGATTTCTCTGCCCTTGCTTTTGCTCTCTTCTCATGTGCTTGCACTGATGAAGGTTCATTCTCATCCATCACAACTGTGTTATCCTCAAAATCTGGCTTGTGAGGTAAGTTCTCCTTGTCCAACAAATAAGTGCCTATGCCCATCTTTGAGTTGATGAGCACCTGAATTTGTGGAGCATACCCACAAGACCTCTTCTGATCTGCTGTTGTCCTCTTGATTGTTTCCACAATTAGACTCATCACTTTGAACTTCTGAGGGACATAAAAAATGTGCAGCAAGTTGATGGAGTGTCCTCTTATCATTCTGTGATCTCCAGACTTGGGAAAAAGAGTATGCCTCAGGATAGTGTTGATTGTAGGCAGACCAGACAACAGAAACTTCACTGAGCCCAACTTATGAGTTTCCAGGGCATCATTAGGAATTTCCTTGTACATACTTGCCATTGAGTTGTGGTCTTTCTTCTTCTTGGCATACACATCCAAATCATCCTCATGAGCTACTGGGGCATTTACCAACTTGGCCCATTCACCAACAGTTGATTGGTACCTAGTACCTTCTGACATCCATACAATCCTACCATCAGGATAGAAGTGAGCAGTGGAGTAGAATTGCATGATCATCTCATCATTCCACTTAGTGAGCTTCTGGCCAACAAACTTGTCCACTCCACAAGCCTTGAAGCTATCATAGACACCTGGGAAATGATCTTCATTCTCTCTGATGTATGTCCAGTCAACCCATCTCATGTCACAGACAATTGGCTTCTTGTCAAGCAGAATTGTCTCATAGAAGTCTCGTTATTCCTTAGTGTGGAACCTATAATCCACAGCAGTTCTCCTTCTTACAGCAAAAGGGTCACTTTTCCTCCAAAGTCTCAAACCTGCATCCTTTCTGATGCTCATGTCCTCTGCCACTGGGTGTGTGTGTCATTGTGATCTGGGATCTTTGGTTTGAGCTTTCTCAGCACTTGGGCTTCAGCTTCTTCTTCTTCTTCTTCTTCTTCAGCTTTAGGCACTAGGGCCTTATTCTTTTCCTCAGCAGGGATGTTTCTTGTGCTTCTCTTGGGTGCAGACTTGGTGGCTGGAGCAGCAGCTTTGGGAGCAGGTTTGGGCTTAGGAGCAGCCCCTGACTTGATTGCATCTCCCATAAACTTTTGTGCCTTAGGTGGTGGAGCAGCATCCTCTTCCACTTCCTCTTCATCTTCAGATGGATCTCTCACCATAGCTGACTTTCCAAGAACTTCAGCAGTAGTGGTTCTTGCCCTCTTCTTCTTATCATCACCAGCTGCATCTCCTTCATCAGATTCTATTATGAATTTCCTAGTTTGTCCTGTGGCAACCTTTCTTGGCTTGGATGTTGGGATTCTCCTAGCTGGTGCCTTCCTTTTCATGACTGGCTTTGTAGATGCAGCAGTGCCAAACTCCTTGTTCACCACTTTCCTCTTTGAGATGGCATCATCCTCAGCTGCAACATAATCTTCATCTTCAGAATCTGAGGTTCTCTTCTTCCTTGCTCTAGTGGCTGCCTTGGGCAAGTTACTAGGTGTGCTCCCGCTGCCCTCATCATAGCTGCTTGAGGGACTAGTGCCCTCACTCATATGCTCTTGTTGTTTAGATCTGTTCTGGCTGTCACTCTGGTCAGACATCTTGGCAGACAACTGATAGCAAACCCTGTGAATAGATTATAGATGAGGTAGAGTAGATGAGCATCACAAAGTACAAAGGTTTTGCGAAACAAATGAGTCAAAAAACTTAGTTTTAGTTCTCTACAGAAATGATCGCGGAGCTACCGAATTGACAAACTCGGTGATACTGAAGCAACACTTGGAACCTAAACTAGTGAACTCGGTCAGACTGAGTCACAGTTTGGTGGCACCGAGATTGCTAGGGTTTAACAGAGTATTGAACTCGTTCACACCGATTTGCAGTTTTTGGTCAGACCGAAAAGCGCATGTGCAATGGCCTAAGCCAAATCGGTGAGACCGATTTCTAAGATTCGGTCGGTCCGAGATGAGTTTTGCGGAGAGCTAAGCCTAAAATTCTCGAATCAAACTAAGCCTAAGGAAGATTTAGCTGGATAGATCAATATCATTTCTGGCAAGAATCATGGCATTGTCCTCGTGCTAGGAATTGGAGTTAAAAGGACATCACAAGGGGTCGAACACATACCCTAGTTCGGCGGGTGTTCGCTACGACGGCGACAGCGGAGCAGATTCGGTCAACGGCGGCAGAAACTAGCGGCGGGAGGTCGCTGGTGGCGATGAGGCAATCCGGAGACCCGAGGAGGCAGAGCAGGACACGCGCGGGCTGAGGGGTTTTGAAGAATTTTCCAAAATCTCACTCGTGGGTATTTATATCCCAACCCTGTCGGTGTGACCGAGTGGAACAACTTGGCGGCACCGAGTTTGCAGAATCGCAAGCGGTTGCTGCAACTCGGTGTGACCAAAGTGTTCAAATCAGTTGCACCGAGATGAAAATCTAGATCAACTTAGTGAACTCGGTTTGACCAAAATGGATGTCTCGGTCGGACCGAAATGCACAAAGAGGTTTTAGAAGTTTAAGTCTATGACGAATCGGGGACTCCGGGTGCTCCTCACATAGAGTGGTTCGAATCTGACTTGATCAAACTTTGTGATGTAGCATGAATAGAGTTTGCGACGAGAAAAGCATAGATAGCTAGAGAAGGTTCTTAGGCATTCTTGTCCATCCACTTGGCAAAAGAAAAAGAGCCAAACAATCAAAACAACAAGTGGATGTCCTTGAATGAGTAAAATATGCAACAACCATGCTCACACAATAAAATGACAAATGAAATATGTGGCAAAGCATGCACAATCATTCTAGCATCTATCAATCAATTTGCGATGACTAGGTCATCTATATATGAGTATATTGACTTAGGAGTCAAATGAGAACATTTGATCATAGGTCATACTCATCGTTTAAGCACAAGTGGGGTTACCACTTTTACATAAAGCATTGTTGTGTCCACACCATTAGAGTTGCTTTAGCTCAATTCTTAGAGTAAAGCTCCCCCTAGATGTGATATCCCCCCTAAGAGGGATGAACTAACCTTGGGTTTTGTCGATGATGACTTCACACTGGTGTTGAAGATGTGGATGCTCAATGTTGATGTAGATCATTCGGAGCTATCCATTGGAGTGAGTTGCACTTTCAATACCTACACGGGTTAGTCCCACAAGGAACAAACAAGGATATCCATAGACATAGAGTCAAGCACACATAAGATGATGTCCATGAAAACATTAGGTTACCTTGTCCCTTGTCTTACCAACAAGAGGGTTTGTGACTCCTTGAACTAGTGCAAGATGTGGAAGTTGATTGCACTTGTCCTTGCCAAAATGATATGAGTGAAGTGTGTTGGTGGAGTCAACTTCAAGAACTCTCTAGTTCTTCTTCTTTGGGATCCACATCATCTTGATGGGAATCCTTGGGGTTTTAGTCATACTTGATGAAGTAGAACTTGATGTAGTCTTGGGAACCTACTTGACCAAGGCCTTAGGAGCTTCTTCAAATGCATTAATTTCCTCTTGAATCTTGTCCTTGCCTTTTTGCTTGTGGTCATATGGTGGAAGATCATCTTGAGCTTGTGTCGCTTGAAACGAAGTAGGATCATACTTCTCTTGTTGAGGAACAAACTTAGTCTTGGGTTATTGATCTTCTTCTCACTCAACTCCATTGGCATTGAACTTTCGTTAAAAACTAACACCTTGATTCTTCTGGTGCCTTCCTTACTTGCGTACAATCTCCTCAAATTGCTTACTTCCGGCATGGCTCTTGTAAACATCTTTCTCTATAATTCCCTTCAATAAGCTATTTTCTTGCTCAAGTGTAACTTGGCTAAGAGAATCATTAGTGGAATCAAGAGAACTACTAGAAGCAACAACATTGGATTTAACATGATTATTGTTACTACTAGAAGAAGAATCTTTCTTACTCTTGTTGTTAGATTTTACTTGTGGCATGTAAGTAGACAAGAGTAAACGCTTGGCAATGTAAGAAGAACTTTTCTTGTGAAGATCATCATTGATAGCCTTTAAAAACTCATGCTCTTGCTCTAGGTTGTGCTTTTCAAAGCATAACTTCTCACGAGTCTTTAAAAGTTCTCGATGATCTTCCAAGGTAGTTTCATGAGCTAACTTAAGAGTGTTTAGTTCTTTAGTTAGATGCTCAATCTTCTCCTTATCATTGTCATTCATTTTATCTTGATTAGCATGATTAATTGATGTTTCATCATAGTATTCATCACTAGAGTTGTCAACAAGTAAATCATCATCACCTAACAAGTCATCTTCATCACTATTGATATCAACATACTCGGGGTGTGATACCTTTGGGCCTTTAGCCATGAAGCATCTTCCAATTCCTTCATTTGGCGAGTCAAATATGTCGTAGGAGTTGGTTGACACAAGTGCTAGACCGGCAACACCTTCATCTTGAGTATATTCGGAGTCGGAGTGATAACTTCTCTCGGAGTGATGGTCGGAGTCGAAGCCGGAAACCCATTCACCACCATGAGCTTGACACTACTAGGAAAAGGGCTATAGATAGGATTGACACTAATGGCGCACCTGGGAAGCAGTGCGCCACTACTATATACTAACGGCGCACCAGTTGGTGATGCCCCATTAGTGTGGAAGACACTAATGGCACACCAGACAAAAGGTGCGCCACTAGTGATAATTTATTTTTTCATTTTTACATACATACTAATGGCGCATCCGGCCGAAGTGCGCGATTACTAGTTCTAACTAGTAATGGCGCACCACACCAGGAGTGCGCCAATACTGAATTTTTTTATTCTTTTTTTTGCAAAACTACTAATGGCGCACCGTGTCACAGTGCGCCATTACTAGTTTAAACTACTAATGGCGCACCGTGCCATAGTGCGCCATTAGTATGTATGTATGTATATATATATATATATATATATATATATATATATATATATATATATATATATATATATTTACTTTTCTGCAAAACTACTAATGGCGCACCAACTGCAGGTGCGCCATTAGTAACCAGGGTTACTAATGGCGCATTTGCGGGTGGTGCGCCATTAGTAACCTGGGACCCCAACAAGATATTTTGGACAGCCCCACACCTACCCACTCACT
>NC_041389.1:519957258-520000891 GCF_002162155.2 Triticum dicoccoides
GCACCACCTACAGGTGCGCCATTAGTAACCAGGGTTACTAATGGCGCATTTGCAGGTGGTGCGCCATTAGTAACCTGGGACCCCAACAAGATATTTTGGACAGCCCCACACCTACCCACTCACTTTCCCCACTTCATTCCCTCCACCTCCTTCTCCAAGCTTTCGGCTGCCTCCTCCTCCTCACCTCATTTCCACCATAGATTCATCAAAATTAAGTGGTGAAATTACCTTTTTTTGATAGGTAAGTAAGGGGAAAGCTATCTTCATGATGTAGATCTACTTTTTTTCTCCCTAGCTCGCTCCAACAACGTGCACATGCACTTTTTGTGGCCTAGCTAGATCTATGTATGTTTGTGGTGTTGCATGTGTTTGTGGTGTTGCATATATGTTTGTGTTTGCAGGTACCGGTATTTGAAATGCGATAGTTGCCAATATTTTGCCAGAATGTTGATTCATTTCCGCTTCGGCGAGAATTTTGGCACTATGCATTCTTTTTGGTCCTATTTTTAGGGAAGGTCATGCCAAATTTTTTCTTGGTTCTAAAATATCGTTTTGCTCTAACCCGCAGGCGACCATGGTCCGCACGATGACCGAAGGCATCGTGAATAGGTTTTTGAGCTCCACGAAGGCCGAGATGCTTCAAAAGAACGAGACGGAGATAAGATGTCCGTGTCGAAGATGCAAGCTAAAGAGCCTTATTGCGGACCCGGATTCCGAGCAGGTGCAGGACCACCTGCTCTTGCGTGGTTTCATGGATGGCTATCGGTGGCAAGGTGATGAAGATGACTATGAAGTCATCCATGGGGGCGGGCAAGAAATGAGGAAGGGCAACAAGACAAGTACCACCGCGGCGAGGGCGGGCGAGAAGACGAAGAATCTCCAGGACATGATCACGACGGTGATGCTGTACACAGTCATCATGTAGAAGATGTCGTACATGATGATGAGAAAGATAAAGACGAAGGGCATGATCATGAAGATGAAGATGCGGGAGCAGACGACGATGGAGGCTGGGTGCAGGACCCTCACATTCAAGAGCTGCTTCTCAAGCAGACGGATAACGCAAGAGCTGCCGCTCGAGAGAAAGCCAAGCTGGATCAACTGGAGATAGACGCGGTTACTCCATTGTATGAAGGATGCAGGCCCGAGGATACCCGCCTGAAAGTAATGCACATGGCTCTGGAGATGAAGGTAAAACACAGAATGACCGACGCATGCTTCGACGAGAACATGTCATTCTGGCACGAACGTCTTCCCTAGGGGAACAAGTGCCCGACCGGTTTCAAGGAGGCAAATAAAATCGTGTGTCCTCTGGATTTACGGCACGTGAAATACCATGTGTGCATGAACAATTGCATCATTTATCGGGACGAGCACGCGGAGTCTACCATATGTCCGGTGTGCGGCGTCACTCGATACAAGAAGAGGAAGAAAGCTCCTCGAAAATCGGTGTGGTACTTTCCGATCACTCCTCGTCTGCAGCGGTATTTCGCGGACCCTAAGGTAGCAAAGCTCCTGCGTTGGCACGCGGATAGGGAGGATAAGAAGCGGGAAGATGACGGAAATGATCCGGAGATAAATAAAAAAGACAAGATGCTGAGTCACCCTAAAGATGCGAGCCAGTGGCAAGCGTTGAACTTCGAATACCCAGAATTTGGGAAGGATCCAAGGAACATCGTGCTGGGCGCGAGCACCGATGGAGTCAATCCGTTTGGCAGCCAGAGAAGCACACATAGCACCTGGCCTGTGTTTGTGTGGATGTACAACCTTCCCCCTGGTTGTGCATGAAGAGGAAGTACATTCACATGAGTATGCTAATTGAAGGGCCAAAACAACCAGGGAACGACATCAATCTGTATCTGGGGCTGCTGAAGGAGGAGCTAGACACGCTGTGGAAAACGCCAGCCAATACGTGGGACGCCGCAGAGAAAGAATATTTCCCTATGAGAGCCGCACTGCTCACGACTATCTCGGTTACGGATATCTCGCGGGGCAGGTAGTCCACAGATATTCTGAATGCGTAAGGTGCATGGATGACACAATGTATCGCCAGCTAGATAGAGATCCCGGGTCTTCGAAAACCGTGTTCATGGGACATCGAAGGTGGCTTCGCCACGATGACCCGTGGAGGAAATGCAAGGATCTGTTCGATGGTGAAACCGAACCCTGAAAACGCCCGTGTACGAGGAGCGGCGAGGAAATAGACGAGCTGTTGAAAAATTGGAAAGACTGCCCACTGCCGGGAAAGAAGCAAAAGGCGCCGGAGCCGGGAAAGAAGCGAAAGGCGCCAGAGGTGCTGCTGAAGGTATGGAAAACAAGGTCTGTTTTCTGGGACTTTCTGTACTGGAAGATCCATCGTGTGCCTCACAGCCTTGATGTCATGCATATCACGGAGAACGTGTGCGAGAGTCTGCTTGGTACCCTGCTCAACATGCCAGAGAGGACCAAAGATGGGCCGAAAGCAAGGGCAGACTTGAAATCAATAGGCATCAGGCAGGAGCTTCACGCTAATGATGATGATGATGATGATGATGAGGCAAAGCAGGACACAGAAAGTCGTCGCAAAGGCAAAAAGGCCAAGAAGACCAGAAATGACTACCCTCCTGCGTGCTTCACTCTAAATCAGGAGGAGATCGAGCAGTTTTTCACATGCCTCCTAGGAGTAAAACTTCCTTACGGTTACGCGGGGAAGATAAGCAGATACCTAGACCCAGCAAAGCAGAAGTTCAGCGGGATGAAGTCTCATGACTGTCATGTGCTGATGACGCAGATACTTCCAGTTGCAATTCGTGGGATCATGGACGCGCACGTCTGTGAAGCGCTATTTGGCCTATGCAACTTTTTCGACGTCATCTCTCGGAAGTCGATTGGCGTGAGGCAACTCAGAAGGCTACAGGAAGAGATCGTGGTGATACTCTGCGAGCTTGAGATGTACTTCCCGCCCGCATTCTTCGATGTTATGGTGCATCTGCTGGTCCATATCGTGGAGGATATCATCCAACTCGGGCCGACGTTCCTGCACAGCATGATGCCGTTCGAAAGGATGAATGGTGTCATCAAAGGATACGTTCGCAACATGTCACGTCCAGAGGGAAGTATAGCGAGGGGCTTTCTGACCGAAGAGTGCATCTCGTACTGCACGAATTATCTAGGCATCGAGAACCCCGTTGGTCTGCCCGTCAACAGGCACCTCGGCAGGCTCGCTGGATGGGTCACCGTGAGGGTCGCCGCGAAATGCATGTCGACTTCGAGGGTCGACTTGCCGACTTTGAAAGAGCAAACCTAGTCGCGCTACAACACATAGACATGGTCGATCCTTGGGTGGTAGAGCACAAAACCTTTATTGAGAAGACATACAATGACCGAGGCCAACAGAGGACGGACGGAGATATAATCAAAGAGCACAACTCATGTTTCACGCGTTGGTTCAAGCAGAAGCTTCTATCGTACCCTTTACATGAGGATTCTTCCGCGGAAGAACAACTCATATTTGCCTTGTCACAGGGCGCCGAGCACAACCTGATGACCTATGAGGCGTACGATATCAACGGCTACACATTCTACACCGAGAACAAGGACATGAAGAGCGATGGTTATCAGAACTCCGGGGTAACAATGGAATCCTACACCGGTAATGACAAGGACAGATAGTATGGAAGGATCGAGGAGATCTGGGAGCTGAGCTACGCTGGAGAGAAGGTCCCGCTGTTCCGTGTCAGATGGGCCAAGAGCGTCCTAAAAGAAGACCGATATTTCACCACCATGGTTATACCCAAAGCCAAATCCAAGACCGCGGGTGCAAACGTCACCGCGAAAAATGAGCCATGGGTACTGGCTTCCCAACTGGACCAATGCTTCTTCATTACTGACACGTCAAAGCCCAGTCGTGTTGTCGTGAGGAGAGGCAAAAGGAAGATCATCAGAATGGATGGAGTATCCAATGAGCAAGACTTCGACAAGTACGGCGACCCGAAGATCGAACATGACGACGACGATGAAGTAGCAGCACACACCACAAGAAGAAGCAGGACCACCCTACCTAAAGGACGTCCGTTCCACAGAAGAACTCCATTTGCGAAAAAGAAGGGCAAGAAGATTGTGAACAGATAGCTAGCTAAGATCGATTGTATTTAAATCGTAGTCTTCATTTCTCGATCGTATTTCATGGGCACTTTTTGATATCAGGAATATTTTTAAATTTCATGGGCACTTTTTGAATTCATGAGGACACTCGATCTCGATCCCCCTCCATCTCGATCTCGATTCCCCCTCCATCTCGATCTCGATCCCCCTCCATCTCGATCCCACCCGCACCCTCCCCCGCTAGCTCCACCGCCGCCAACGGGCACCCCCCGTACCCTCCCCCGCTCCACCGCCGTCGCCGATGATATTTTCAAGTAACAAATTTGAACATATTTTAAAAAAAATTATTACTGTTTTTATAAAAATATATCACTGTTATGATTTAAACAAGTTTGAACATATTTAAACACAAATAAATATCAAACAACATTTAAAATGCATAAAAAAATATTGGGGAGCCTGGGAATCAAACCCAGGACCTCCTGGTGTGTGTGCTGCGTGCTGACCAGTCGGGCTAGTGAGGGGGTTCTGTTGTGGATTGGGTTAGGTGTAATATAACCTGCTGAGTGCTCGAACTAAAAAAAACATTCTAATGGCACATCCCCTGGTGGTGCGCCATTAGTAATCTGCCCCCATCCATACACTTCGTCAATCTCCCTCTCGCCAGATCGGCACTTCCTTCCTCTCCCTCCACCGCGCCGCTCCCTTCCTCCACCGCGCCACTGCCGCTGCCCCGACCCACGGCGCCGCAGCCGCCCACGCGCCCCCGCCGCCTCCCTTTCCCCTTCCTCCTCCTCGAGCGCCGCCTCCCCCTCGAGCCCTCCGTCATCTCCGCTCCAGCCACCACCAAATCTCTCTCGTCGGAGCTGCCCCTCGACGGTGGCTAGCCTCGTCGGACGCGCTCCTCGATGGCGGTGCAAGCCTCCCCGCGCGGCCTGGTTAGTCTCTCTCCCTCCCTCCCTCTCTCCCCCGCTCATCCCCATGCCCCCGTGGGGCGGCGACCTAGGGTTTGGAGCAGGAGCTCGCCGCCGCCGCCCCGTCGTGCCGTTGCTGCTGCTTCTTGCGGCCGCCTTTCTCTAGCTTCCCCTCGGGATCTGCGCGCCATGCCGCGGCTGCTGCTGCTTTGTGGCCTCCGCCGCCGCCTGCTCGTGTGGGTTGGTCGCCTGCTTCCTCTGCCGGCGCGGCGGGATGCCCAACGTGGGTACGGTTTGGCAGCGCTGTGTTGGTGAGATGTTGCCTTGTTGGTGAGCTCTGTAGGTTCTGTAGGTTCAAATATGCCTGTGAATTTGTGGGAGAAAGAGAGTTAGTGTAGAGTAGTACATCCAAGAAAATATGTCTGTGAATTGTTATGCACAATGTACATACACGTGTAGGTTCAAATATTTTCTGTAGGTTCAAATATTTTCTGTAGGTGTACTTCAATGGTACATCTACTTTTTTGTCTGTGAATTGTAGTGCTAGTGTACGTCCTGATCCTAAACAAAAAAGTAGAGCCAATGAGCCAACCCGTACATACGTGTACGTGTATACCAAGTAAATATGCCTGTGAATTGTTATGCACAATGTGCAGATGTTAGTGTAGATCAGTACATCCAAGAAAATAGTTCATCAATAGTACTTCAATGCACCAGTAGTTTCCTCAAATCTTAATCAAGCTAAATAGCTATTTAATGTGGGCATGTGCTGCCACACTTCTTTTTTTATATATCAAGAAGTCTGGACTGCTTGGTTTATTTTCCTTTGGTTCCTTTTCAGGTATCTGGTCTGAAATCAATTACTTCTAAGCATTTAGCTTTAGCAAGTCAAATTATCAGTTTCATACATTCTTTGATTCCAGGTAAGCATTTTTTCCCTACCTTCTATCTTTTTGCTGCACTATTATTTATTGTATCCATACTTTTTGTTAATTTTGCCAGAACATAGAGTTCTGAAGGCTAACTATCCTGTCACTTCAAGTGATTGTGGGTTGCATTATCTTATCTTATTATATGCTTTTGTTGATTATTTTTGTGTCTTGATTTGTTGGTGGGATGAAGGTTTGGAAAACTGGAAACCAGGGTCCTTAAAAAGATATCTACAGAAATAAAAGCTGGAGCGCTTTTGTGTCTCCCTAGAACTGTTGGTATTTGAGTAGCTAGATGTAGAAGGGTAGGGAACAACACAAACTTGAAAAAGTAGAAGCAATAGCTAGTTTCCAGCTTAGGGACCAATACCAGGTGTGTTGTTCCCCTTTGTTTATCTAGAGCCTGATTCATGTGATGGTGATAGCCTGATAGGCAATAGATTTATTTTGGTACAAGTAAACTGCCTTCCAGCCAACCAGAACTAACACTGCATCTAATTAATAAATTCACCAAATATGCAACATATATCCCAAGAGCCATCCTGTTCTTGCTACACCCAATATTTACTTAGGGAAAAGAAAATGCAAATGGCCATGTTGAAACAGTTTTTCTAGGAAATTGTCATGAAACATCCCCCTCTTTAGTTACAAGCATTGCTGCTCTAATTGGTTGGGTGCGCATTAAAAATCCAGTCTAAAAGTCAGTTAAAGTTTCAGTTTTAGAGTAATTTTCAGTTTGTAAAACTGAGAAGTGTATTTTTCTATTTTGAAACTTAGTGTAACTATTTTCAGTCATGCAGGCTGTAACTTGAACTTGAAGAACTCCTTAGATAGTTTTTTAGTCTCCTTATACAAAACAAGTTGAAGTTTGAAACCTATTTCTCCTAAGCAGACACTGAAAAATTGCAGATAAGTAGACACTGAAAATTGCAGCCATGTCAAAGTGTCATTTCATTTGGGAGCAGTAACTATAAGAAAAGGAAGTGAGTTGAATTGCAAAAAAATGGAAGGTGAAATGAAAAGAACATTGCTCTATGTGAAAACTGTATGTGCAATCTACAAATGTGAAAAACTGTATGTGCTGTCATAGGTGCTGTGCTGTCAAAAACTGTATGTGCAATCTCCAGAACAATTATGCTTATGTGAAAACTGTATGTGCAATCTCCAAATGTTTCATCATAATGTAGGTGCTGTGTTGTGTGATTCTTCATGCTGAGAACTTCAGCTTTTTCAACTCGCTGGACTATATGTTCATTGGTACTACTTGTGATGCTGCTGCTATACTACTTGGGAATTTTGTCAACTTGTGATGCTGCTGTTGTACCCCGAGAGGACCTTGAGTTTGCCAGAATGTCGATTAACTTCCGTTCCGGCAAATTCGGGTACTCCATATGTCCTATTTTCAGCAAAGGTCATGCTGAAATTTTCCGTGAATTTTAGCATGACTTTGCTAAAAATCGAACATATGGGGTACTTGCTACTAATGCATGGGCCAGGGTATCTTAGTACTTAATTAAGTAGGATCAACTGCCCCTTTATTCTTGCTGCATTAAACCATAGGTGGCAATAGAGCCAAGTGATTAGGCCCAACTTAGAATTCTCCTTAGCATCGATAAACCCTAGATGATAAACCCAACATATGTGGCAATAGAGCCAAGTGATTAGTGCCAAGTGATTAGGCCCAACCTAGGGTGCCTCGGCATCGATAAACCCTAAATGATGAAAACTTAACTTAGCATTTAGGGTGCCTCGGCGTCAAAAAACCCTAAATGATGAAACCTTGGCTTTTAGGGTGCCTCGGTGTCGATGAGAATCTAAATGATGTACGCTTAGGCTTTTAGGGTGCCTCGGCGTCGACAAACCGTAAATGATAAAAGCTTAGCTTTTAGGATGCCTCGGTGTCGACAAACCCTAAATGATGAGACCATGATCTTGTTCCTTGACAATAACCAACTTTTTGACCAAACTTTTTTCCTATTTAGAGCGAAACATGGCCCACAACGATGAGGCCGGCGGTTCGGGCGGCAAGCAATTCTGGGAGCTGTCCCAGGAGATGGAGGAACAACCTCACCACTATGAGGACGCCACGGAAGACACCGATCCTGACTACACAACCCCTAGTGGCGTCGGGCATGACACCACTGATGGTGCCGCCGAGGATGCCACCACTGATGATGGCGGCGCACACACAGATGGCAGCCAACCGAAGAAGCAAAGGAAGGACCGGCGCCCGAATGCGCTTAGCACCCTCAAGGAGGAATTTACTCAAGTGGACTCCGACGGGCATCCAATGGAGCCCAAACATATAGTCAAGGGGTACTCGCTTCAGCTCGGGTGCATTCTCCGGAGCACCGTCTCGATCAACACCGAGAACCTTAGGCATAAGGACCGAGGGAATTTGCGCAACCTCCTCTTCACAAAGCTGCACGAACGATACAAGTTCCCCGCCGATTTTGAAAACACACGCCTCTCAGGGAATAAAGTGAACAATGCCGCCCTCACGAGGATGAGCACGACCCTGTCTACTTGGAGAAGCGCGGTGAAGAGAATGATTGATAAAGGTGATAGTTATGAGAAGATCAAGGAGAAATATTCTTCGATTAGCGAAGATGACTACAAGGAGTTCAAGATCAAGTGCGAGAGCAGCACAACCTCCGAATCAAGTCAGTGGGGGAAAGAAATGCAGGAGTTGAACTTAGGGGAACACAAACTCGGTCCCGGCGGTTACAGAGTGGCAGAGCCTATATGGGACAAGGAGGACGCGGAGCGTGCCGAGCAAGGCCTACCGCCCCGCTTCGAGAAATACAGCGGTGACAAGCAGACCAGGAACTTTGTCAGCGCCCGGTACAAGGAGGATCCGATAACAAAGGAGCTTACCACGGATCCGAAGACCAGGGCGCTTGAGCTTGTTCTGGTAAGGAATACACCCCCGCGTAATTAGCTCCATATGGTTGCACTCTAGTTAATCCCCAATATTTCTAAATGGTTCATGTTCCTTCCGCAGGAAACTGAAAGCAGTAGCGCGGGGTCATCTCAGAGCTCCCCTTTCAACACCCCTTTAAATAGGGCGTTGAACGTATTGAAAAACAAGGATAAGCTCACTAAGCCGACGTCATCTGGTCGTGTGGCCGGCAAAGGCTTGTCCACAAAATGGGGGTCATACCATACCGCTGGTGTGCGGAAGGAGAAAAAGACCAGCTCGGAAAGCCAGACGCACGAGGTTGAAGCACTCAAGGCACAAGTGGCGCGGATTCCGGAGCTTGTCCAAGAGCAAGTGGAACAACAACTGGGAATGAAGCTCAATGCGATGGTGCCTACGTTGATTCATGGGTTGACGACGTGGATTGCGGGCGGCCAACAAGGGCCTCCCCCGGTTCCCAGCCTCACAGCCAGCAACTCGCACAGCGCGCAGGCGGCACCATTGGTGTCTCCGGCGGCGCCATTGGTGTCTCCCGCGGAGGCGGTATTCGTGTCTCCGGCGCCGACACGGGCATTGGAGCTTAATGCACCCGGGTGTACGCCGGCCGGCACCTCGCCAGCAAGCGCCCCCTCCATCAGTTGCACGCCTGCCGTTGGCGGTGCCTCGACATTAGCCGAGCTCGACGGCATCACGGTAACTAAGCCTCTCGGTCGACGACTTCATCTCCTTGCCTTTGACTGGGCATCCCTGACGCCCTACATGTTTTCGCAGGGCACCGCCGACGTTCCTTGCCCTCTTCTGCACTTCGTGGGTGGCGAGTTGGTCGATGTCGCCAAGGGCAGAATCGTTCAACCGGGCAACCGCATGTTCCACGGTAATCCGATGGCACCCACAGTGTATAGGGTTGAAGTGGTTCGGGTGCTGCCAGGCTGCGATGAGCTGTTACCTCTGATTCGACCCGCTGGGGCCGACAAACAAGATGAGATGACCCTTAGCGTCTGCGTAAACTGGCCCCTGCTTTGGCCAAAGAGCCAGATTTGTTTGGGGCCGGGGGACACCACCCCACAGACAAGACCGCCAGTCATGCCGGCGCCAAGCCATGGCAAGAACGCCGCAAGGCTACCGGACCTGCCGGACATCCCTATGCCGGACATCCCTATGGCACAGGATACAGACATCCCTATGGCACAGGATCCGGACGACGACGACAACGACGACGGTACATTTACCAAAGTTGATAAGTACTTTGCCGAACATGGGTACGCTGACGAGTTCTGTGGGCCTCTTTCTCAAGAACCCAACCAAGACGACCGCAATCTAGCTGATACGACGGAGAAATCCAATTGCAACAGGCGTCGTCTGGCGTTTAGTTCTCAGGAGACACCTCCAGCTCCCGCCTTCACCAAGCCTCAGATAGCTGAGGTGCGAAATATTATCAGCCCCAACTCGCTCAAGAAGGCGGTCTGTGAGCAGAACTCGGTCCCATTACAGGAGATCAAGAAGAAGGGACGGAAACGAAAGACTAACAAGGGCGCCGGTGCGAGCCAGCCGGCACCGAGTTCGATCCGTGCTCAGGACGGGCCACCTTCACCTAAGGATATCTCGAGGAGGGTGCATGTGGCGGGTAGGGCGATGCTACCGCCAAATATGCTCAATGCTGCAACCGGCGCTATGCGGAGTCTGCACGACAGTGTTCTTTCTTTGGAGAAGCGGCGTCTCAGAGAGAATGATGTGGCATACCCGGTTTTTGTGGCCAAGGTGCCACAGGGCAAGGGCTTTGTGGATGGCGACATTGGGGGTACGATCGTCCTGCGGTTTGATGACATCTTTGCTATGTTTAACCTTCATCCGCTGCACTACACCTTCGTTCGGCTGTTTTCGCTGAATATGGAGATGCGGATCATTAGAGACAAGACCCCGGACATCATGATAGTCGACCCCTTCTACATGCGTGCCAAGCACTTGAGCAGCGCTGGGGACCGCCAAGTTGCAAGTTCACACCTCGAAGGCGTCATTCTGGCAAACCCAGATAAGGATAACTTCCTTGTGGCTTACTTTCCCGAGTAAGTCATCCCTTAGCCGCCCCGTAACATATGATTTCTTAGATTTCGATCGTTCTTTTTTTTCTAACATTCTGTGTTCTGTGCAGTGACACACATTGCACACTCATCCTCCTAAGCCCGAAATATTCCATGGCCACGTATTTCGACCCGAACCGTAACTCCAAGATAGACTACACAAATGTCAAGAAAGTTCTTGATGATGTTCTCCCCGGCTACGCCAAATCTGGAGGCACCTTCACCAGGGCAGTTCGTAAGTACGACAAGCACACCTTCTCACACAATACGAAGTTCTGCTGCGTCAAGCAGCTGTCTGGCGGTCAGAAGGATGCCTACTACGCCCTCCATCACATGCGGGCGATCGTAAGGGACCATCATCACCTTCTGCTACCAGATAGTCTCAAAGATTGGGCCATGAGGTTGTCGGCAACCCAGGACGCGGACCTCAGACAAGAATTCTTTCGCATCCAGTCGGAGTTTGCGGACATCATCCATCAAGATGTCCTTCATGTTGGGGAACGTAGTAATTTCAAAAATTTTCCTACGCACACGCAAGATCATGGTGATGGCATAGCAACGAGAGGGGAGAGTGTTGTCCACGTACCCTCGTAGACCATAAGCGGAAGCGTTATGACAACGCAGTTGATGTAGTCGTATGTCTTCACGATCCGACCGATCCAAGTACCGAACGTACGGCACCTCCGAGTTCAGCACACGTTCAGCTCGATGACGATCCCCGGGCTCCGATCCAGCAAAGCTTCGGGGTGAGTTCCGTCAGCACGACTGCGGGGTGATGATGATGATGTTCTACCGGTGCAGGGCTTCGCCTAAAATCCGCGACGATATGACCGAGGTGGAATATGGTGGAGGGGGGGCACCGCACACGGCTAAGGAACGATCCGTAGATCAACTTGTGGGTACTAGGGTGCCCCCTGCCCCTGTATATAAAGGAGCAAGGGGGGAGGCCGGACGGCCCTTGTGGGCACGCCAAGGGGGAGGAGTCCTCCTCCTAGTAGGAGTAGGACTCCCCCTTTCCTACTCCTACTAGGAGGGGAAGGAAGGGGGAGAGGGGGAAGGAAAGAGGGGGGGCGCCGGCCCCCTCCTAGTCCAATTCGGACCAGAGGGAGAGGGGGCGCACGGCCCACCCTGGCCACCCCTCCCTCTTTCCACCAAGGCCCATGTGGCCCATTATCTCTCCCTGGGGGGTTCCGGTAACCCTCCGGCACTCCGGTTTTCTCCGGAAACGTCTGGAACACTTCCGGTGTTCGAATATAGTCGTCCAATATATCAATCTTTATGTCTCGACCATTTCGAGACTCCTCGTTATGTCCGTGATCACATCCGGGACTCCGAACAAACTTCGGTACATCAAAACTTATAAACTCATAATAAAACTGTCATCGTAACGTTAAGCGTGCGGACCCTACGGGTTCGAGAACTATGTAGACATGACCTAGAACTATTCTCGGTCAATAACCAATAGCGGAACCTGGATGCCCATATTGGTTCCTACATATTCTACGAAGATCTTTATCGGTCAAACCGCATAACAATATACGTTGTTCCCTTTGTCATCGGTATGTTACTTGCCCGAGATTTGATCGTCGGTATCCAATACCTAGTTCAATCTCGTTACCGGCAAGTCTCTTTACTCGTTACGTAATGCATCATCCCGTAACTAACTCATTGGTCACATTGCTTGCAAGGCTTATAGTGATGTGCATTACCGAGAGGGCCCAGAGATACCTCTCCGACAATCGGAGTGACAAAACCTAATCTCGAAATACGCCAACTCAACATGTACCTTCGGAGACACCTGTAGTACTCCTTTATAATCACCCAGTTACGTTGTGACCTTTGGTAGTACCCAAAGTGTTCCTCCGGTAAACGGGAGTTGCATAATCTCATAGTTACATGAACATGTATAAGTCATGAAGAAAGCAATAGCAATATACTAAACGATCAAGTGCTAGGCTAACGGAATGGGTCATGTCAATCACATCATTCTCCTAATGATGTGATCCCGTTAATAAAATGACAACACATGTCTATGGTTAGGAAACATAACCATCTTTGATTAATGAGCTAGTCAAGTAGAGGCATACTAGTGACTATATGTTTGTCTATGTATTCACACATGTATTATGTTTCCGGTTAATACAATTCTAGCATGAATAATAAACATTTATCATGATATGAGGAAATAAATAATAACTTTATTATTGCCTCTAGGGCATATTTCCTTCAGTCTCCCACTTGCACTAGAGTCAATAATCTAGATTACATAGTAATGATTCTAACACCCATGGAGTCTTGGTGCTGATCATGTTTTGCTCGTGAGAGAGGCTTAGTCAATGGGTCTGCAACATTCAGATCCGTATGTATCTTGCAAATTTCTATGTCTCCCACTTGGACTTGGTCCCGGATGGAATTGAAGCGTCTCTTGATGTGCTTGGTCCTCTTGTGAAATCTGGATTCCTTTGCCAAAGCAATTGCCCCAGTATTGTCACAGAAGATCTTCATCGGTCCCGATGCACTAGGTATGACACCTAGATCGGAAATGAACTCCTTCATTTGCTGCTTCCGAAGCAGCTATGTACTCCGCTTCACATGTAGATCCCGCCACGACGCTTTGTTTAGAACTGCACCAACTTACAGCTCCACCGTTTAATAAAAACACGTATCCGGTTTGTGATTTAGAATCATCCGGATCAGCGTCAAAGCTTGCATCGACGTAACCATTTACGACTAGCTCTTTGTCACCTCCATATACGAGAAACATATCCTTAGTCCTTTTCTGGTATTTCAGGATGTTCTTGACCGCTGTCCAGTGATCCACTCCTGGATTACTTTGGTACCTCCCTGCCAAACTTGTTGCTAAGCATACGTCAGGTCTGGTACACAACATTGCATACATTATAGAGCCTATGGCTGAAGCATAGGGAATATCTTTCATTTTCTCTCTATCTTCTGCTGTGCGGGCATTGAGTTTGACTCAACTTCACACCTTGAAGCACGGGCAAGAACCCTTTCTTTGCCTGATCCATTTTGAACTTTTTCAAAAATTTTATCAAGGTATGTGCTTTGTGAAAGTCCTATTAAGCATCTTGATCTATCTCTATAGATCTTGATGCCCAATATGTAAGCAGCTTCACCTAGATCTTTCATTGAAAAACTTTTATTCAAGTATCCCTTTATGCTATCCAGAAATTCTATATCATTTCCAATTAATAATATGTCATCCACATATAATATCAGAAATGCTACAGAGCTCCCACTCACTTTCTTGTAAATACAGGCTTCTCCAAAAGTCTGTATAAAACCATATGCTTTGATCACACTATCAAAGCGTTTATTCCAACTCCGAGAGGCTTGCACCAGTCCATAAATGGATCGCTGGAGCTTGCACACTTTGTTAGCACCTTTTGGATCAACAAAACCTTCTGGCTGCATCATATACAACTCTTCTTCCAGAAATCCATTCAAGAATGCAGTTTTGACATCCATTTGCCAGATTTCATAATCATGAAATGCAGCAATAGCTAACATGATTCGGACAGACTTAAGCATCGCTACGGGTGAGAAAGTCTCATCATAGTCAACCCCTTGAACTTGTCAAAAACCTTTCGCAACAAGTCGAGCTTTATAGACAGTTAGATTACCGTCAGCGTCACTCTTCTTCTTAAAGATCCATTTATTCTCAATGGATTGCCAATCATCGGGCAAGTCAACCAAAGTCCATACTTTGTTGTCATACATGGATCCCATCTCAGATTTCATGGCCTCTAGCCATTTTGCGGAATCTGGGCTCATCATCGCTTCCTCATAGTTTGTAGGTTCATCATGGTCAAGTAACATGACTTCTAGAATAGGATTACCGTACCACTCTGGTGCGGATCTTACTCTGGTAGACCTACGAGGTTCAGTAGAAACTTGATCTGATGTTTCATGATCAATATCATTAGCTTCCTCACTAATTGGTGTAGTTGTCACAGGAACCGGTTCTTGTGATGAACTACTTTCCAACAAGGGAGTAGATACAGTTATCTCATCAAGTTCTACTTTCCTCCCACTCACTTCTTTTGAGAGAAACTCCTTCTCTAGAAAGGATCCGATTTTAGCAACAAAAATCTTGCCCTCAGATCTATGATAGAAGGTGTACCCAATGGTCTCTTTTGGGTATCCCATGAAGACACATTTCTCCGATTTAGGTTCGAGCTTATTTGGTTGAAGTTTCTTCACATAAGCATCGCAGCCCCAAACTTTAAGAAACGACAACTTTGGTTTCTTGCCAAACCACAGTTCATAAGGCGTCGTCTCAACGGATTTTGATGGTGCCCTATTTAACGTGAATGCAGCCGTCTCTAAAGCATAACCCCAAAACGATAGCGGTAAATCAGTAAGAGACATCATAGATTGCACCATATCTAGTAAAGTACGATTACGATGTTCGGACACACCATTTCGTTGTGGTGTTCCGGGTGGCGTGAGTTGCGAAACTATTCCGCATTGTTTCAAATGTAAACCAAACTCGTAACTCAAATATTCTCCTCCACGATCAGATCGTAGAAACTTTATTTTCTTGTTACGATGATTTTCCACTTCACTCTGAAATTCTTTGAACTTTTCAAATGTTTCAGACTTGTGTTTCATCAAGTAGATATACCCATATCTGCTCAAGTCATCTGTGAAGGTGAGAAAATAACGATACCCGCCTCGAGCCTCACCATTCATTGGACCACAAACATCAGTATGTTTGATTTCCAACAAATCAGTTGCTTGCTCCATAGTTCCGGAGAACGGCGTTTTAGTCATCTTGCCCATAAGGCACGGTTCGCAAGTACCAAGTGATTCATAATCAAGTGATTCCAAAAGCCCATCAGTATGGAGTTTCTTCATGCGCTTTACACCGATATGACCTAAACGACAGTGCCATAAATAAGTTGCACTATCATTATCAACTCTGCATTTTTTGGTTTCAACACTATGAATATGTGTATCACTACTATCGAGATTCAATAAAAATAGACCACTCTTCAAGGGTGCATGACCATAAAAGATATTACTCATATAAATAGAACAACCATTATTCTCTGATTTAAATGAATAACCGTCTCGCATCAAACAAGATCCAGATATAATGTTCATGCTTAACGCTGGCACCAAATAACAATTATTTAGGTCTAAAACTAATCCCGATGGTAGATGTAGAGGTAGCGTGCCGACCGCGATCACATCGACTTTGGAACCATTTCCCATGCGCATCGTCACCTCGTCCTTAGCCAATCTTTGCTTAATCTGTAGTCCCTATTTCGAGTTGCAAATATTAGCAACAGAACCAGTATCAAATACCCAGGTACTACTGCGAGCATTAGTAAGGTACACATCAATAACATGTATATCACATATACCTTTGTTCACTTTGCCATCCTTCTTATCCGCCAAATACTTGGGGCAGTTCCGCTTCCAGTGTCCAGTCTGCTTGCAGTAGAAGCACTCAGTTTCAGGCTTTGGTCCAGACTTGGGTTTCTTCTCTTGAGTAGCAACTTGTTTGCTGTTCTTCTTGAAGTTCCCCTTCTTCTTCCCTTTGCCCTTTTTTCTTGAAACTGGTGGTCTTGTTAACCATCAACACTTGATGCTCCTTCTTGATTTCTACCTCCGCGGCTTTTAGCATTGCGAAGAGCGCGGGAATAGTCTTGTCCATCCCTTGCATATTATAGTTCATCATGAAGCTCTTGTAGCTTGGTGGCAGTGATTGGAGAATTCTGTCAATGACACTATCATCAGGAAGATTAACTCCCAGTTGAATCAAGTGATTATTATACCCAAACATTTTGAGTATGTGTTCACTGACAGAACTATTCTCCTCCATCTTGCAGCTATAGAACTTATTGGAGACTTCATATCTCTCAATCCGGGCATTTGCTTGAAATATTAACTTTAACTCCTGGAACATCTCATATGCCCCATGACGTTCAAAACGTCGTTGAAGACCCGGTTCTAAGCCGTAAAGCATGGCACACTGAACTATCGAGTAGTCATCAGCTTTGCTCTGCCAGACGTTCTTAACGTCGTCAGTTGCATCAGCAGCAGGCCTGGCACCCAGCGGTGCTTCCAGGACGTAATTCTTCTGTGCAGCAATGAGGATAATCCTCAGGTTACGGACCCAGTCCGTGTAATTTCTACCATCATCTTTCAACTTTGCTTTCTCAAGGAACGCATTAAAATTCAACGGAACAACAGCACGAGCCATCTATCTACAGCAAACATAGACAAGCAAAATACTATCAGGTACTAAGTTCATGATAAATTTAAGCTCAATTAATCATATTACTTAAGAACTCCCACTTAGACAGACATCTCTCTAGTCATCTAAGTGATCACGTGATCCAAATCAACTAAACCATGTCCGATCATCACGTGAGATGGAGTAGTTTCAATGGTGAACATCATTATGTTGATCATATCTACTATATGATTCACGCTCGACCTTTCGGTCTCCGTGTTCCGAGGCCATATCTGTATATGCTAGGCTCGTCAAGTTTAACCCGAGTATTCCGTGTGTGCAACTGTTTTGCACCCGTTGTATTTGAACGTAGAGCCTATCACACCCGATCATCACGTGGTGTCTCAGCACGAAGAACTTTCGCAACGGTGCATACTCAGGGAGAACACTTCTTGATAATTAGTGAGAGATCATCTTAAAATGCTACCGTCAATCAAAGCAAGATAAGATGCATAAAGGATAAACATCACATGCAATCAATATAAGTGATATGATATGGCCATCATCATCTTGTGCTTGTGATCTCCATCTACGAAGCACCGTTGTGATCACCATCGTCACCAGCGCGACACCTTGATCTCCATCGTAGCATCGTTGTCGTTACACCATCTATTGCTTCTACGACTATCGCTACCGCTTAGTGATAAAGTAAAGCAATTACAGGGCGTTTGCATTTCATACAATAAAGCGACAACCATATGGCTCCTGCCAGTTGCCGATAACTTCGGTTACAAAACATGATCATCTCATACAATAAAATATAGCATCACGTCTTGACCATATCACATCACAACATGCCCTGCAAAAACAAGTTAGACGTCCTCTACTTTGTTGTTGCAAATTTTACGTGGCGGCTACGGGCTTAGCAAGAACCGTTCTTACCTACGCATCAAAACCACAATGATAGTTCGTCAAGTTAGTGCTGTTTTAACCTTCGCAAGGACCGAGCGTAGCCACACTCGCAGCTAAAGTGAGAGAGACAGACACCCGCCAGCCAGCTTTAAGCACAAGTGCTCATAACGGTGAAACCAGTCTCGCGTAAGTGTACGCGTAATGTCGGTCCGGGCCGCTTCATCTCACAATACCGCCGAACCAAAGTATGACATGCTGGTAAGCATTATGACTTGTATCGCCCACAACTCACTTGTGTTCTACTCGTGCATATAACATCAACGCATAAAACCTAGGCTCTGATACCACTGTTGGGGAACGTAGTAATTTCAAAAAAATTCCTACGCACACGCAAGATCATGGTGATGGCATAGCAACGAGAGGGGAGATTGTTGTCCACGTACCCTCGTAGACCGTAAGTGGAAGCGTTATGACAACGCGGTTGATGTAGTCGTACGTCTTCACGATCCGACCGATCCAAGTACCGAACGTACGACACCTCCGAGTTCAGCACACGTTCAGCTCGATGACGATCCCCGGGCTCCGATCCAGCAAAGCTTCGGGGATGAGTTCCGTCAGCACAACGGTGTGGTGACGATGATGATGTTCTACCGGCGCAGGGCTTCGCCTAAACTCCGCGAGGATATGACCGAGGTGGAATATGGTGGATGGGGGGCACCGCACACGGCTAAGGAACGATCGTAGATCAACTTGTGTGTACTAGGGTGCCCCCCTGCCCCTGTATATAAAGGAGCAAGGGGGGAGGCCGGCCGGCCCTTGTGGGCACGCCAAGGAGGAGGAGTCCTCCTCCTAGTAGGAGTAGGACTCCCCCTTTCCTACTCCTACTAGGAGGGGGAAGGAAGGGGGAGAGGGGGAAGGAAAGAGGGGGGCGCCGCCCCCCTCCTAGTCCAATTCGGACCAGAGGGAGAGGGAGCGCGCGGCCCACCCTGGCTGCCCCACTCTCTTTCCACCAAGGCCCATGTGGCCCATTATCTCTTACCGGGGGGTTCCGGTAACCCTCCGGCACTCCGGTTTTCTCCGAAAACGTCCGGAACACTTCCGGTGTCCGAATATAGTCGTCCAATATATCAATCTTTATGTCTCGACCACTTCGAGACTCCTCATCATGTCCGTGATCACATCCAGGACTCCGAACAAACTTCGGTACATCAAAACTTATAAACTCATAATAAAACTGTCATCGTAACGTTAAGCGTGCGGACCCTACGGGTTCGAGAACTATGTAGACATGACCTAGAACTATTCTCGGTCAATAATCAATAGCGGAACCTGGATGCCCATATTTGTTCCTACATATTCTATGAAGATCTTTATCGGTCAAACCGCATAACAACACACGTTGTTCCCTTTGTCATCGGTATGTTACTTGCCAGAGATTTGATCGTCGGTATCCAATACCTAGTTCAATCTCATTACTGGCAACTCTCTTTACTCGTTACGTAATGCATCATCCCGTAACCAACTCATTGGTCACATTGCTTGCAAGGCTTATGGTGATGTGCATTACCGAGAGGGCCCAGAGATACCTCTCCGACAATCGGAGTGACAAAACCTAATCTCGAAATACGCCAACTCAACATGTACCTTCAGAGACACTTGTAGTACTCCTTTATAATCACCCAGTTACGTTGTGACCTTTGGTAGTACCCAAAGTGTTCCTCCGGTAAACGGGAGTTGCATAATCTCATAGTTACAGGAACATGTATAAGTCATGAAGAAAGCAATAGCAATATACTAAACGATCAAGTGCTAGGCTAACGGAATGGGTCATGTCAATCACATCATTCTCCTAATGATGTGACCCCGTTAATCAAATGACAACACATGTCTATGGTTAGGAAACATAACCATCTTTGATTAATGAGCTAGTCAAGTAGAGGCATACTAGTGACTATATGTTTGTCTATGTATTCGCACATGTATTATGTTTTCGGTTAATACAATTCTAGCATGAATAATAAACATTATCATGATATGAGGAAATAAATAATAACTTTATTATTGCCTCTAGGGCATATTTCCTTCACTTCATACCTCGGGGTAGTTCTTCCGTAGATATCAACCGTCCAACAGTGAGATAGATGGAATGCTACAAATGCAGGGTGACAACGACCGAGATTTCATGACCATCACGACAAACGGCGGCTTCATCCACGCTTCTGTCTGATGAGTCGAGCTGAAAGTAGTGATGCGTAGTTCTGAAACATTGATTGGCTCATGTTGTAATTAAACTTTAATGAATTCCTATGTCTCTTTGGTTTGGACAGTCGTTCAACTTAGATGTAATCGATGCTGTTTATTAGTAGGACCATGAATCGTGCTATTAATGTCTTGCTTTTCTCTTTCGATCCTTTTGTTGCATACTTACATATTGCTTATGTATTGTCTGTTGTTTGGCTTGTGCATAGAGATGCCGTCGTATGTCGTGTACAAGGGTAAGGTTCCCGGAGTCTACGACGACTGCGAGGAGTGTCGGAGACAGGTTCACCGTTTCAGCGGTAACAGTTACAAAGGGTACACCACTATGGCGGAGGCCGAATCTAGATACGCCCGCTATCTAGCGGGAGAGAGGAGGGAGCGTTGGAGGAACCGGGTGAAGACCAGTTTGATCGCGATGATGCTTATCGTGATGACCGCAGCTCTCTTCTATGTGATGGTAGTTTAGATGATCGATATCGACTTGTAATGTGAAGACAAACTCGATACTCGCGGTCTTGAGACTTGTAATGTTTTATCTTTGTTCGGTCTTTTGAATTCGGAACTAATATGATGAATTGTATTCGGAGACTAATCTTCTATTGTATTCAATGAATCTTCTGTTGTTGTGTGCTGCTGTCTATATTTTGTCCAATAATATATTTTGTAACCTGTGCAAAAATCAGAAAAGAAAAAAAAACCAAATATTCATACTAATGGCGCATCACATCCAGGTGCGCCATTAGTATGCCAAAGGATACTAATGGCGCATCACCACAGAGTGCGCCATTAGTATGACAAAGCACATGGTTACGTATGGCCCCCGGGAGGCATACTAATGGTGCATGTTCTTACATACTAATGGCGCACTTCGTGGTGCGCCATTAGTATACCAGATACTAATGGCGCACCGGTGGTGCGCCATTAGTAAAAAATACTAGTGGCGTGCTACTAATGGCACACCGGTAGTGCGCCATTAGTAGGCAAAATCGGTGCGCCATTGGTAGGCCTTTTCCTAGTAGTGTGATGTCTTCGCTTTGTGTAGCTCTTTGATGATTTGTCCTTCCTTTCCAAATCCTTGCTTCTTCGGGAGGTTCTTCATTCATAACGATCATCTCTACTCCTTCTCTCTCTTGGTGGTGATTCTTCTCTTCTACTTCTTCTTTTAGGTGAATCTTCTCTCCTTTTGTAGGGAGCCATACACTCATTGGAGTAGTGTCCGGGTCTTCCACAACTTCAGTAATTACGTTCACGACTCGAAGATCTTTTGTCATTGTAGGACCTTGACTTGGAACTTCTTTCCTTGCTTCTACTCTTGTAGAAATTGTTTAAGTTTTTCACCATTAGGCTCAATTCCTCATTGAAGGTTTGTTTCTCACTTGATGATGTAGGAGCATCACATGAGGCTTTGTAAGCACCATTTGACTTGTTGTGAAGCTCTTCCTTATCCTTGAGTGACATCTCATGAGCAACAATTCTTCCAATGACTTTTGTTGGCTTGAGATCTTTGTAATTGGCATCATTTGGATCAATGTGCACATGGTGTCATATTTTCCATCCAATGCTCTTAGGATCTTCTTGATGATGAATTTATCGGTCATCTCTTCACTTCCTAAGCCGGCAATCTCATTTGTGATAAGAGCAAGCCTAGAGTACATTTCAGCGACGCCTTCACCATCCTTCATTTTGAACTTGTCAAGTTGACTTTGAAGCACATCCAATTTGGATTCCTTGACAGAGTCGGTACCTTCGTGCATATCAATCAAAGTATCCCAAATTTCCTTTGCATTCTCAAGGCGGCTGATTTTGTTGAATTCTTCGGGGCACAATCCGTTGAAGAGGAGATCGCAATCTTGAGCGTTGTATTGCAGCATCTTCAACTCTTCCGCGGTAGCTTCATGGTTCAGTTCTCTCCCACCAAAGAATTCACCATGTAAGCCAATACACACAATAGCCCAAATGGCGAAGTTATTTCCAAGAATATGCATTTTCATCTTATGCTTCCAACTAGCAAAATTAGTATCATCAAAGTAAGGACCTCTATGGTGGTAATTTACCTTGCTAGACGCCATACTCTCCTAGGTTGTGAAACCAAGGCTATGATCACCAAAGGCTATGGAAATCAAGGCAAATGGAGACCAAAGCTCTGATACAAATTGTAGGGCGAAAGTATGTCTAGAGGGGGAGGGGTGAATAGACTACTTGACCAAATAAAAACTTAACCTTTTCCAAATTTTAGTTCTTGGCAGATTTTAGCAACTTAGCACAAGTCAAGCAATCTCAATACAATTCAAGCAAGCATGCAAAGAGCATGTGAGCAGCGTAAATTAAAGCATGCAACTTGCAAGAAAGTAAAGGGATGGGATTGGAGTGTGCAAACACAATTGGAGACACGTATGTTTTTGGCGTGGTTCCGATAGGTGGCGCTATCGTACATCCACATTTATGGAGACTTCATCCCACGAAGGGTAACGGTTGCGCGAGTCCAAGGAGGGCTCCACCCACGAAGGGTCCACAAAGAAGACACCTTGTCTATCCCACCATGGCCATCACCCACGAAGGACTTGCCTCACTAGGGTAGATCTTCACAAAGTAGGCGATCTCCTTGCCCTTACAAACTCCTTGGTTCAACTCCACAACCTTGTCGGAGGCTCCCAAGTGACACCTAACCAATCTAGGAGAGACCACTCTCCAAAAAGTAATAGATGGTGTGTTGTTGATGAACTCCTTGCTCTTGTGCTTCAAATGATAGTCTCCCTGAAGGAAATATGCCCTAGAGGCAATAATAAAGTTATTATTTATTTCCTTATTTCATGATAAATGTTTATTATTCATGCTAGAATTGTATTTACCAGAAACATAATACATGTGTGAATACATAGACAAACATAGTGTCACTAGTATGCCTCTACTTGACTAGCTCGTTAATCAAAGATGGTTAAGTTTCCTAACCATAGACATGAGTTGTTATTTGATTAACGGGATCACATCATTAGGAGAATGATGTGATTGACTTGACCCATTCCGTTTGCTTAGCACTTGATCGTTTAGTATCTTGCTATTGCTTTCTTCATGACTTATACATGTTACTATGACTATGAGATTATGCAACTCCCGTTTACCGGAGGAACACTTTGTGTGCTACCAAACGTCACAACGTAACTGGGTGATTATAAAGGTGCTCTACAGGTGTCTCCGAAGGTACATGTTGAGTTGGCGTATTTCGAGATTAGGATTTGTCTCTCCGATTGTCAGAGAGGTATCTCTGGGCCCTCTCGGTAGTGCACATTATTATAAGCCTTGCAAGCAATGTGACTAATGAGTTAGTTGCGGGATGATGCATTACGTAATGAGTAAAGAGACTTGCCGGTAACGAGATTGAATTAGGTATTGAGATACCGACGATCAAATCTCGGGCAAGTAACATACCGATGACAAAGGGAACAACGTATGTTGTTGTGCGGTTTGACTGATAAAGATCTTCGTAGAATATGTAGGAGCCAATATGAGCATCCAGGTTCCGCTATTGGTTATTGACCGGAAACGTGTCTCGGTCATGTCTACATAGTTCTCGAACCCGTAGGGTCCGCACGCTTAAGGTTTCGATGACAGCTATATTATGAGTTTATGTGTTTTGATGTACCGAAGGAGTTCGGAGTCCCGTATGAGATCGGGTACATGACGAGGAGTATCTAAATGGTCGAAACGTAAAGATCGATATATTGGACGACTATATTCAGACTTCGGAAAGGTTCCGAGTGAGTCGGATATTTTTCGGAGTACCGGAGAGTTACGAGAATTCGCCGGGGAGTATATGGGGCTTATTGGGCCATACGGGAATAGAGGAGAGAGGCCAAAATGAAGGAGGTGCGCAACCCCCCTCTGGTCTGAATTGGACAAGGGGTGCAGCCCCCATTTCCTTCCACATCTCCTCCTCTTTCCTTCTCTACTACTCCAACAAGGGAAGGAGGAGTCCTACTCCCGGTGGGAGTAGGACTCCCCCCTTGGCGCGCCTCCTCCTGGCTGGCCACCCCCTCCCCCTTGATCCTTTATATACGGGGGCAGGGGGGTACCTCTAGACACAACAATTGATCTCTTGATCTCTTAGCCGTGTGCGGCGCCCCCTTCCACCATAGTCCTCCTCGATAATATTGTAGCGGTGCTTAGGCGAAGCCCTGCGACGGTAGAACATCAAGATCGTCACCATGCCGTTGTGCTGACGAAACTCTCCTTCGACACTCGGCTGGAACAGAGTTCGAGGGACGTCATCGAGCTAAACGTGTGCTAGAACTCGGAGGTGCCGTAGTTTCGGTGCTTGATCGGTCGGGCCGTGAAGACGTACGACTACATCAACCGCGTCGTTCTAACGCTTCCACTTTTGGTCTACGAGGGTACGTAGACGACACTCTCCCCTCTCGTTGCTATACATCACCATGATCTTGCGTGTGCGTAGGATTTTTTTTGAAATTACTACGTTCCCTAACAGTGGTATCAGAGCCTAGGTTTTATGCGTTGATTTCATATGCACGAGTAGAACACAAGTGAGTTGTGGGCGATACAAGTCATACTGCTTACCAGCATGTCATACTTTGGTTTGGCGGTATTGTTGGATGAAGCGGCCTGGACCGACATTACACGTATGCTTACGAGAGACTGGTTCTACCGACGTGCTTTGCACACAAGAGGCTGGCGGGTGTCAGTTTCTCCAACTTTAGTTGAACCGAGTGTGGCTACACCCGGTCCTTGAGAAGGTTAAAACAACACTAACTTGATGAACTATCGTTGTGGTTTTGATGCGTAGGTAAGAACGGTTCTTGCTCAGCCCGTAGCAGCCACGTAAAATTTGCAACAACAAAGTAGAGCACGTCTAACTTGTTTTTGCAGGGCGTGTTGTGATGTGATATGGTCAAGACATGATGCTATATTTTATTGTATGAGATGATCATGTTTTGTAACCGAGTTATCGGCAACTCGCAGGAGCCATATGGTTGTCGCTTTATTGTATGAAATGCAAGCACCCTATAATTTCTTTACTTTATCACTAATCGGTAGCAATAGTCGTAGAAGAAATAGATGGTGAAACGACAATGATGCTACGATGGAGATCAAGGTGTCGCGCCGGTGACGATGGTGATCATGAAGGTGCTTCGGAGATGGAGATCACAAACACAAGATGATGATGGACATATCATATCACTTATATTGATTGCATGTGATGTTTATCCTTTATGCATCTTATTTTGCTTTGATTGACGGTAGCATTATAAGATGATCTCTCACTAAATTTCAAGAAGTGTTCTCCCTGAGTATGCACCGTTGTGAAAGTTCTTCGTGCTGAGACACCACATGATGATCGGGTGTGATAGGCTCTACATTCAAATACAACGGGTGCAAAACAGTTGCACACGCGGAATACTCAGGTTAAACTTGACGAGCCTAGCATATACATATATGGCCTCGGAACACTGAGACTGAAAGGTCGAGCGTAAATCATATAGTAGATATGATCAACATAGTGATGTTCACCATTGAAAACTACTCCATCTCACGTGATGATCGGACATGGTTTAGTTGATTTGGATCACGTGATCACTTAGATGACTAGAGAGATGTCTGTCTAAGTGGGAGTTCTTAAGTAATATGATTAATTGAACTTTAATTTATCATGAACTTAGTCCTGGTAGTATTTTGCAAATTATGTTGTAGATCAATAGCTCGCGTTGTTGCTTCCCTATGTTTTTGCTTCCCTATGTTCTTATATGTGTTCCTAGAGAAAACTAAGTTGAAAGATGTTAGTAGCAATGATGCAGACTTGGTCCATGGTCTGAGGTTTATCCTCATTGCTGCACAGAAGAATTATGTCCTTGATGCACCGCTAGGTGACAGACCTATTGCAGGAGCAGATGCAGACGTTATGAACGTTTGGCTAGCTCAATATGATGACTACTTGATAGTTTTGTGCACCATGCTTTATGGCTTATAACCGGGACTATAAAAACGTTTTTGAAACGTCACAGAACATATGAGATGTTCCATGAGATGAAAATGGTATTTCAGACTCATGCCCGTGTCAAGAGGTATGAGACCTCTGACAAATACTTCGCCTAAAAGATGGAGGAGAATTGCTCAATTAGTGAGCAAGTGCTTAGATTGTCTAAGTACTACAATCGCTTGAATCAAGTGGGAGTTAATCTTCTAGATAAGATAGTGATTGGCAGAGTTCTCTAGTCACCATCACCAAGTTACTGGAACTTTGTGATGAACTATAATGCAAGGGATGACAAAAATGATTCCCGAGCTCTTCGTGATGCTGAAATCGACGAAGGTAGAAATCAAGAAAAGAGCATCAAGTGTTGATGATTGACAAGATCACTAGTTTCAAGAAAAGGGTGAAGGGAAAGAAAGGGAACTTCAAGCAGAATGGCAAGCAAGTTGTCACTCCCGTGAAGAAGCTCAAAGATGGACCAAACCCTGAAACTAAGTGCTTCTATTTCAAAGGAAATGGTCACTGGAAGCGGAAATGCCCTGAATATTTGCTGAATAAGAAGGATGGCAAAGTGAACAAGGGTATATTTGATATACAAGTTATTGATGGGTACCTTACTAGTGTTTGTAGTAGCCCCTGAGTATTTTATACTTGTTCGGTTGCTAAGATTAGTAACTCGAAACAGGAGTTACAGAATAAACAGAAACTAGTTGAGGGTGAAGTGATGATGTGTGTTGGAAGTGGTTCCAAGATTGATATGATCATCATCGTACACTCCCTATACTTTCGGGATTAGTGTTGAACCTAAATAAATGTTATTTGGCGTTTGTGTTGAGCATGAATATGATTTGATCATGTTTGTTGCAATACAGTTATTCATTTAAAATCAAAGAATAGTTGTTGTTCTGTTTACATGAATAAAACCTTCGATGGTCATACACCCAATGAAAATAGTTTGTTGGATCTCGATCATAGTGATACACATATTCATAATATTGATGCCAAAAGATGCAAAGTTGATAATGATAGTGCAACTTATTTGTGGCACTGCCGTTTGGGTCATATCGGTGTAAAGCGCATGAAGAAACTCCATAAAGATGGATTTTTGGAACCATTGGGTTATGAATCATTTGATGCTTGCGAATCATGCCTTTTGGCAAGATGACTAAAACTCCGTTCTCCGGAACAATGGAACGAGCTACTGACTTGTTGGAAATAATACATACTGATGTATGCAGACCAATGAGTATTAAGGCTCGTGGCGGGTATCATTATTTTCTGACCTTCACAAGATGATTTGAGCAGATATGAGTATATCTACTTAATGAAGCACAAGTCTGAAACATTTGAAAAGTTCAAAGAATTTCAGAGTGAAGTAGAGAATCATGGTAGCAAGAAAATAAAGTTTGTGCGATTTGATCGTGGAGACAAATATTTGAGTTACGAGTTTGGTCTTCAATTAAATCAATGTGGAATAGTTTCACAAACTCATGCCACCTGGAACACCACAGTTTAATGGTGTGTCCAAACGTCATAACCATACTTTATTGGATATACTGCGATCAATGATGTCTCTTACCGGTTTACCAATATCATTTTGGGGTTATGCATTAGAGATAGCTACATTCATGTTTAAATAGGGCACAATCAAAATCCGTTGAGACGACGCCTTATGAACTATGGTTTGGCAAGAAACCAAAGTTGTCGTTTCTTAAAGTTTGGGACTGCGATGCTTATGTGAAAAAGTTTCAACCTGTTAAGCTCGAACCCAAATCAAAGAAGTGTGTCTTCATAGAATACCCAAAGGAAACTATTGGGTACACCTTGTATCACAGATCCGAAAGCAAGAAATTCGTTGCTAAGATGGATCCTTTCTAGAGAAGGAGTTTCTCTCAAAAGAAGTGAGTGGGAGGAAAGTAGAACTTGATGAGGTAATTGTACCTTCTCCCTTATTGGAAAGTAGTTCATCACAGAAATCAGTTCCAGTGATTCCTACACCAGTTAGTGAGGAAGTTAATGATGATGATCATGAAACTTCAGATTAAGTTACTACAGAACCTCGTAGGTCTTCTAGAGTAAGATCCGCACCAGAGTGGTACAGTAATGATGTTCTGGAAGTCATGTTGCTAGACCATGATGAACCTATGAACTATGAGGAAGCGATGATGAGTCCAGATTCTGCGAAATGGTTTGAGGCCATGAAATCTGAGATGGGATCCATGCATGAGAACAAAGTGTGGACTTTGGTGGACTTGCCCGATGATCGACAAGCCATAGAAAATAAATGGATCTTCAAGAGGAAGATGGGCGCTGATAGTCGTGTTACTATCTACAAAGCTAGACTTGTCGAAAAAGGTTTTTGACAAAGTTCAAGGTGTTGAATACAATGAGATTTTCTCACTCGTATCGATGCTTAAAGTCAGTCCAAATCATGTTAGCAATTGCCACATTTTATGAAATCTGGCAAATGGATGTCAAAACTGCATTCCTTAATGGATTTATTAAAGAAGAGTTGTATATGATGCAACCAGAAGGTTATGTCAATCCTAAAGGTGCTAACAAATTGTGCAAGCTCCAGCGATCCATCTATGGACTAGTGCAAGCATCTCGGAGTTGGAATATATGCTTTGATGAATTGATCAAAGCATATGGTTTTATGCAGACTTTTTGAAAGGCCTGTATTTACAAAAAAGTGAGTGGGAGCACTACAGACTCTCTGATAAGAATGTGTGAATAACATATTGTTCATCGGAAATGGTGTAGAATTTTTTTGGAAAGCATAAAGGAGTGTTTGAAAGGAGTTTTTCAAGGAAAGACCTCAGTAAAGCTGCTTACACATTGAGCATCAAGATCTATAGAGACAGATCAAGATGCTTGATAAGATTTTCCATGAGTACATACCTTGACAAAATTTTGAAGTAGTTCAAAACGGAACAGTCAAAGAAAGAGTTCTCGCCTGTGTTGCAAAGGTATGAAATTGAGTAAGACTCAAATCCCGATAAAGACAGAAAATAGAAAGAGAATGAAAGTCATTTCCTATGCATCAGTCATAGGTTCTATAAAAGTATGCTATGCTATGGACCAGACCTATTGTATACCTTGCTATGAATTTGGCAAAGGAATACAATTTTGATCTAATAGTAGATCACTGGACAGCGGTCAAGAATATCCTTAGTGAGGGCTAAGGAGATGTTTCTCGATTATGGAGGTGATAAAAGTGTTCGTCGTAAAAGTTACATCGGTGCAAACTTTTACACTGATCCAGATGACTCTAAGTCTCAATCTGGATACATATTGAAAGTGGGAGCAATAAGCTAGAGTAGCTCCATGCAGATCATTGTAGACATAGAACATTTGCAAAATACATACGGCTCTGAATGTGACAGACCCGTTGACTAAACTTCTCTCACGAGCAAAACATGATCATACTTTAGTACTCTTTTGGGTGTTAATCACATAGCGATGTGAACTAGATTATTGACTCTAGTAAACCCTTTGGGTGTTGATCACATGACGATGTGAACTATGGGTATTAATCACATACAGATGTGAATATTGGTGTTGAATCACATGATGAGTGTGAACTAGATTATTGACTCTAGTGCAAGTGGGAGACTGAAGGAAATATGCCCTAGAGGCAATAATAAAGTTATTATTTATTACCTTATTTCATGATAAATGTTTATTATTCATGCTAGAATTGTATTAACCGGAAACATAATACATGTGTGAATACATAGACAAACATAGTGTCACTAGTATGCCTCTACTTGACTAGCTCGTTAATCAAAGATGGTTAAGTTTCCTAACCATAGACATGAGTTGTCATTTGATTAACGGGATTACATCATTAGGAGAATGATGTGATTGACTTGACCCATTCCGTTAGCTTAGCACTTGATTGTTTAGTATGTTGCTATTGCTTTCTTCATGACTTATACATGTTACTATGACTATGAGATTATGCAACTCCCGTTTACCGGAGGAACACTTTGTGTGCTACCAAACGTCACAACATAACTGGGTGATTACAAAGGTGCTCTACATGTGTCTCTGAAGGTACATGTTGAGTTGGCGTATTGCGGGATTAGGATTTGTCACTCCGATAGTCAGATAGGTATCTCTGGGCCCTCTCGGTAATGCACATCATTATAAGCCTTGCAAGCAATGTGACTAATGAGTTAGTTGTGGGATGATGAATTACGTAAAGAGTAAAGAGACTTGCCGGCAACAAGATTGAACTAGGTATTGAGATACCGACGATCAAATCTCGGGCAAGTAACAAAACGATGACAAAGGGAACAACATCTGTTGTTATGCGGTTTGACCGATAAAGATCTTCGTAGTATATGTAGGAGCCAATATGAGCATCCAGGTTCCGCTATTGGTTATTGACCGAAAACATTTCTCGGTCATGTCTACATAGTTCTCGAACCCGTAGGGTCCGCACGCTTAAGGTTTCGATGACAGTTATATTATGAGTTTATGTGTTTTGATGTACCGAAGGAGTTCGGAGTCCCGTATGAGATCAGGTACATGACGAGGAGTCTCTAAATGGTCGAGACGTAAAGATCGATATATTGAACAACTATATTCGGACTTCGGAAAGGTTCCGAGTGATTCGGGTATTTTTCGGAGTACCGGAGAGTTACGGGAATTCGCTGGGGAGTATATGGGCCTTATTAGGCCATACGGGAATAGAGGAGAGAGGCCGAAAGGATGGAGGTGCACAGCCCCCCTCTGGTCCAAATTAGACAAGGGGTGCAGCCCCCCTTTCCTTCCACCTCTCCCCCTCTTTCCTTCTCTACTACTCCAACAAGGGAAGGAGGAGTCCTACTCCCGGTGGGAGTAGGACTCCCCCCTTGGTGCGCCTCCTCCTGGCTGGCCGCCCCCTCCCCCTTGATCCTTTATATACGGGGGCAGGGGGGTACCTCTAGACATAACAATTGATCTCTTGATCTCTTAGCTATGTGTGGTGCCCCCTTCCACCATAGTCCTCCTCGATAATATTGTAGCGATGCTTAGGCGAAGCCCTACGATGGTAGAACATCAAGATCGTCACCACGCCGTCGTGCTAACGCTTCCGCTTTTGGTCTACGAGGGTACGTAGACCACACTCTCCCCTCTTGTTGCTATACATCACCATGATCTTGCGTGTGCGTAGGAATTTTTTTGAAATTACTATGTTCCCTAACACTCCCCAACACTCAACTCTCTCTCATAGGATTGGATTTGATGGAAAGATGATTTGAGTGGAAAGCAACTTGGGGACGGCTCGAGATCAAGACTCATATGGTTGGATTGGAATATCTTGGCCTCAACACATGAGTAGATGGTTCTCACTCAGAAAATGAATGCTGGAAATGTAGGCACGTTCTGATGGCTTCCCTCACGAATGAGGAGAGGGTGAGGGGTATATATAGCCTCCACACAAAATCTAACCGTTACACACAATTCACCAAACTTGATGGGACCGAATCAGAAAACTCGGTCGGACCGATTTAGTTCATAATGTGATCGTTAGGCATTTCGGTGGGACCGACACGTCAACTCGGTGGATCGATATCATTAGGGTTAGGGCATAACGTAATCTCGGTTTGACCAATTACACGAACTCGGTTGGACCAACTTTGGTAATAAGCAAACCAGGGAGTTGGTCAGGCAAACTCGGTGGGACCGATTCGCTCGTCTCGGTGGGACCAAAACATTACGGAAAGGAAATAGGGAGTTTGCATTGCAAACTTGGTGGGACTGATCGCTCATCTCGGTTAGACCGAAACATTGCAAAGGAAAACAGGGAGTTTGCAATCCCATCTCAATGAGACCGAGATCCCTATCGGTTAGACCGAAGTGACTAGGGTTTCTGGCAGTGGCTATGTCAATGAACTCGGTGGCGCCAGATGGATCAAATTGGTGGGGCCGAGTTTGACTTTTGGTTTGGGACATATGTGGATGTGAGAAAGTGGTTGAGGGCTTTTCGAGCATCACTAAGCATTTTGAGAAAGCAAGCCATTAAGCAACACCTCATCCCCTTTTAATAATATTGGCTTTCCTATGGACTCAATGTGATCTTGGATCACTGAAATAGAAAATGTAGAGTCTTGAACTTTAGAGCTTGAGCCAATCCTTTGTCCTTAGGATTTGAGGGGTCCATTTTCCTAATCCATGCCATGACAATCATTGAACTTTCCTGAAATATTCATCTTGAAAAGGCATTAGTTCAATGAGCTATATGTTGTTAATCATTACTAATACGTCTCCGTCGTATCTACTTTTCCAAACACGTTTGCCCTTGTTTTGGACTCTAACTTGCATGATTTGAATGGAATTAACCCGGACTGACGCAGTTTTCAGCAGAACTTCCATGGTGTTATTTTTGTGCAGAAATAAAAGTTCTCGGAATGACCTGAAAATCCATTGAGCAACTTTTCAGAATTAATAAAAAATACTGGCGAAAGAAATAGCGTCAGGAGACCCACACCCTGTCCACGAGGGTGGGGGCGCCCCCCTGGGCGTGCCCCCTGCCTCGTGGGCCCCCTGGACGTCCACCGACCTCAACTCCAACTCCATATATTTGCTTTCGTGGAGAAAAAAATCAGAGAGAAAGTTTCATCGCGTATTATGATACGAAGCCGCTGCCAAGCCCTAATCTCTCTTGGGAGGGCTGATCTGGAGTCCGTTCGGGGCTCCGGAGAGGGGGATTCGTCGCTGTCGTCATCATCAACCATCCTCCATCACCAATTTCATGATGCTCACCGCCATGCGTGAGTAATTCCATCGTAGGCTTGCTGGACGGTGATGGGTTGGATGAGATTTACCATATAATCAAATTAGTTTTGTTAGGGTTTGATCCCTAGTATCCACTATGTTTTGAGATTGATGTTGCTATGACTTTGCTATGCTTAATGCTTGTCACTAGGGCCCGAGTGCCATGATTTCAGATCTGAACCTATTATGTTTTCATGAATATATGTGAGTTCTTGATCCTATCTTGCAAGTCTATAGTCACCTATTATGTGTTATGATCTGACAATCCCGAAGTAACAATAATCAGGATACTTCTCGGTGATGACTGTAGTTTGAGGAGTTCATGTATTCACAAAGCGCTAATGCTTTGGTGTGGTTCTCTATTAAAAGGAGGCCTTAATATCCCTTAGTTTCCATTAGGACCCCGCTGCCATGGGAGGGTAGGACAAAAGATGTCATGCAAGTTCTTTTCCATAAGCACGTATGACTATATTTGGAATACATGCCTACATTACATTGATGAACTGGAGCTAGTTCTGTGTCACCCTATGTTATAACTGTTACATGATGAACCGCATCCGACATAATTATCCATAACTGATCCAATGCCTACGAGCTTTTCACATATTGTGCTTTGCTTATTTACTTTACCATTGCTACTATTACAATTGCTACAAAACTGCTACCATTACTTTTGCTAGCGTTACCGTTACTTTCATACTACTTTGCTACTAAATACTTTGCTGCAAATACTAAGTTATCCAGGTGTGGTTGAATTGACAACTGTTGTGTCGAATCAATAAAATTGGGTTGAATACTCTACCCTTGAAAACTGTTGCGATCCCCTATACTTGTGGGTTATCAAGACTATTTTCTGGCACCATTTCCGTGGAACATAGCTCTATTCTTTGAGTCACTTGGGATTTATATCTGCTGATCACTATGAGGAACTTGAAAGACGAAAGAACTAAGATTTTTCCCTCAACTACGAGGGGAGGTAAGGAACTGCCATCTAGCTCTGCACTAGATTCTCCTTCTATTTTGAGTAAGCTTGCGACACCTAAACCTGCTACTGCTCTGAATTCTGATATGTCGCATGTTATTGATGATGCCACTTCTGCTATGCATGATACTTATGACGAAACTACTTTTGTGCTTGATACTACTTTGCCATTAGGTGAATTTCTTGATGAACAACTTGCTAGGGCTAGAGAGAATGAAATTCTTGAAACTTAAATTATTGAAGATAGTGATGATGAAGGTTCTCCCCCTAAGTACGAATTGCTTGTTGTTCCAGAGGGTTATGTTATGGATGAAGAAACTACTAGAGCTATTCTTGCTTGCAATGATAGATCTGATCTTAAGAGGTTATTAGCTAAATGGAAACAGAAATCTCTAAATGCTAGAATGAAATATGACCCTGCTTTTGCTACTTCACCTATCTTTGTTACTGATAAGGATTATGAATTCTCTGTCGATCCTGAGATAATTACTTTGGTTGAATCTGATCCTTTTTATGGCAATGAATCTGAAACTGTTGTGGCACATCTTACTAAGTTAAATGATATAGCCACCCTGTTCACTAATGATGAGAAGTCTCGCTATTATTATATCCTTAAGATATTTCCATTCTCATTAAAGGGTGATGCTAAAACTTGGTTTAATTCTCTTGATCCTGGTTGTGTGCGTAGTCCCCAGGATATGATTTATTACTTCTCTGCTAAATATTTCCCTGCTCATAAGAAACAAGCTGCCTTGAGGGAAATATATAATTTTGTGCAAATTGAAGAAGAGAGTCTCCCACAAGCTTGGGGGAGGCTTCTCCGAGTACTTGATGCTTTGCCTGATCATACTTGATATCTTTTATAATGGACTAACAGATGCTTCGAATGACCACTTGGATAGTTGTGCTGGTTGTGTTTTCAGGGAAAGAACAGTCGATCAAGCTGAATTTCTATTGAATAATATGTTGACTAATGAGAATAATTGGACTCTTCCTGAGCCAATTCCTGAGCCAATTGAGCCAACTCCTGAGCCTACTCCTAAAGCAACTCCGAAGAAGAGGGGTGTTCTATTTCTCAATCCTAAAGATATACAAGAGGCAAAGAAATCTATGAAAGAAAAAGGTATTAAAGGTGAAGATGTTAAGAATTTACCTCCCGTTGAAGAAATACATGGTCTTAATATACCACCTATTGAAGAAACACATTGTCTTGATAACCTGACACAGGTAGTAAAGGTAAATTCTCTCTATAGATACGATAAGGTTGAAATCCCGTCTACTAAGTTTCCTAGCCAATGTTTGGATGAATTTGTTGGCTTTATGGCTAGACAAGAAAACTTCAATGCTTATGTTGGTAGAGAATTAAAAAGTAATGCTTACATGATTGGACGCTTGAGTGATTATATGGCTAGATTTAAAGGTGAACTTAAACTCATTAGTAAAAGTGCTTCTACGGTTACCACTCAAGCAGAACCAGTACTTAAGCTCAAAATGATTTGCTTGATGAATTAAATAATAAACATGATTTTGCTGTTAGAGTGGCTACTAGAACTGGTAAAATGACTCAGGAACCTTTGTATCCTGAAGGCCACCCAAGAGAATTGAGCAAGATTCTCAGAGAAATAATTTAGATGCACCAAGTCCTTCTAAAAAGAAGAAAAAGGAAAATGATAGGACTTTGCATGCTTCTAGTGAACCTGTTGTAGACACGCCTGAGAATCCCAATGATATTTCTATTTCTGATGCTGAAACACAATCTGGTGATGAACATGAACCTAGTGATTGTTAATGATAATGTTCATGTTGATGCTCAACCTAGCAATAATAATGATGTAGAGACTGAACCTGCTGTTGATCTTGATAACCCACAATCAAACAATCAACGTTATGATAAAAGAGACCTTGTTTCTAGGAAGCACAGTAAAGAAAGAGAACCATGGGTTCAGAAACCCATGCCTTTTCCTCCTAAGACATCGAAGAAAAAGGATGATGAGGATTTTGAGCGCTTTGCTGAAATGATTAGACCTATCTTCTTATGTATGCGCTTAACTGATATGCTTAAAGTGAATCCTTATGCTAAATATATGAAAGATATTATTACAAATAAAAGAAAGATACCAGAAGCTGAAATTTCCACCTTGCTTGCTAATTACACTTTTAAGGGTGGAGTACCAAAGAAACTTGGAGATCCAGGAGTACCAACTATACCATGCTCCATTAAAAGAAACTATGTTAAAACTGCTTTATGTGATCTTGGAGCCGGTGTTAGTGTTATGCCTCTCTCTTTATATCGTAGGCTTGAATTCAATAAGTTGACAACTGCTGAAATATCTTTGCAAATGGCTGATAAATCAACTGCTATACCTATCGGTATTTGTGAGGATGTGCCAGTTGTGGTTGCAAACGTTACTATCTTAACGGACTTTGTTATCCTTGATATTCCCGAGGAGGATAGTATGTCGATTATCCTTGGTAGACCCTTTTTGAACACTGCAGGGGCTGTTTTTGATTGCAACAAAGGCAATGTCACTTTTCATGTTAATGGTAATGAGCATACGGTACACTTTCCGAGGAAACAACCTCAAGTTCATAGCATCAATTCTATTGGAAAAATTCCAACTATCATTATTGGAGGTTTTGAATTTCCTCTTCCTATTGTCATGAATAAATATGATATTCTTATTATTGGGGATGTTCATATCCCCGTTGAGGTAACCTAGTGTTATTCGAAATTTCTCCGATTCCATGTTATTCAGAATGAGTTTGTTAGCAGGACTTGATCAACCTTGTTAGTGGATTCCTTTTTATGATCATGAGATGGATGAAATTAGAAGGCACAACCTTCTCTACCCTCCTTTTACTTTCTGTTATTTAATTTAAATAAAGTAAAAATAGTATTTTTTGTCTGTTTTCTGAATTATCCATGCAATAAAAAATATCCCGAAAATAAAAGTTCTCCAAATGCCCTGCAAATTTAATATGATTTTTTCTGGATTATTTGAGAATATCTGGCACTGCACAACAGTGGGAGCTGGCACCTGGCCACGAGGGTCCAGGGCGCGCCCACGCTTACAGGGAGCATCCCTGCCTCGTGGGCCCACAGTGGCCTCCCTCCACTTATTCCTGCACCCACACACTTCATCTTCCTCCCAAAAAAATCACCATCCAACTCAAGCACGAGTTCTAGCTCACTTTGCTGCGATTTTCGATCTCCTTGCTCAAAGCTCCATTCACAAAACTGCTTTGGGAGATTGTTCCTTGGTATGTGACTCCTCCAATGGTTCAATTAGTTTTTGTTCTAGTGCTTTATTCATTGCAAATTTTTGATGCCTAGGTGACCCTGTTCTTGAGCTTGCATGTCAAATTTATGAGGTCCCAAGTAATTCTAATGCATGATATAGGCTCTAGGCACCTGTGGGAGTAGTTGCTATCAGTTTTGTTAAGCTTGATTCACTTTTATTTCGAGTTACTAAAAATTTCAGAAATTTTTCAGAGAAGGAAATATGTCTAGGAAAATGTACCAAGGTGGTTCTTCAAGAAAGAAAGGACCCAGGCTCGCAATGCACGAGCAAGATGATGAACCACCAAGGGAAGCTGACGTACGACCTTGTGAATGGCTGTCAGAAGAGTTTATGGTTAATGCAGGCATCAAGGATGAATTTGATGCATATGTGCGTAATGCCGATCTTGGGGACTTGATGCAAGATTACTGTCCTTAATACTAATATTTGACTGATTCATTCATGAGAAGGTTTAAATTTACATCTTCGCGTAATTCTCCAACTGTCCTGTTTCATATCTATGATAAATCATACACGATGGACTTAGAAGATTTTACTACTGCTTGCAAACTCCTGCAGTGGGGCAATGTTAATGAACCTCGTAAATCTAAATATAAAGACTTTCTTGCTAGCATCACTGTGGGAGTATCTAGAGATATAGCACAAGCTACCATAGGGAGCATTCATTTTCCTGCTATACATTATTTTGCTCTTTTCATTGGTAGATGCATTAATGGTAAGGATAAAGCAAGGAACATGTGTGTTTCTGATCTAAGTGTTCCTAAGAGTGCTGTATTAGGTGATAAAGAATACAACTTGGGGGCAATTGTTGCACGTAGGTTGCATAATAATGGTTTAGTTGAAGATTTATTTGGATGGATTTATGCGACCCGTGTGGCTAATTATCTTGGTATACCTCCACATGAAGATGATAGGGAGTTGCCTCCAGCGTATTTAGATTATAATGCCATGGTTAGTCATCATTTTCTTGAAAGGAATGAACAATTCCTCCAGTATCGACTAATCTTTGTCAGACGTCGCACTGTCCATATTACTCTCCCTGCTCCTGCCCTCTTTGATTATCAGGCAAAAATAAGATATGTTATCACCAGGGAGGAGGCAACCGAGTACAAGATGAGGATGGAGGCAGCTCGCCGCCATGCCGCAGCTCAGGAGGCAATGGCTGTTGCATCTCAGTACGACCCCAGTTAAAACTTCGGATATCAATCAGGCTACCCATGGCCATAGACCAACTTAGGCCAAAAGCCTAAGCTTGGGGGAGTACATATTTCTCACCGACATTACATTCATGTTCACACACACTCATTCTAGTTGTCGGTGCTCATACTTTTTCATTGTCCATGCTAGCTTAATTTCCTTTTCTAGCTTTCTTCTTGTGTGTTTGATAAACCTTAAGAAAAACCCAAAAAATTTGGTCACCTTACTTTCCATGCCTGTAGTAGTAATTAAAAGAAAACCCAAAAAGATTTCTCGTTCCTCTTTTGCTTGTTGAGAGCTTTCCCATGTAAATAGTTTTATTTCTTTTCTTTCCTTTGGGGGTCGAGAGGAGAAGACCATAATGAAAATGTTTAGTGGCTCTCACATGCATGATTGTTGATTTAACCAAGAGCCCATATTACCTTATCTTCTCCCTTGAATTGAATGCCTATAGGTTCCAGCTTAGTCCAATGCACGTGCACTATTATTATTATCCACATCGTTCGGTCATGCAAGTGAAAGGCAATAATGACGATATATGATGGACTGATTGATATGAGAGAAGCTGGTATGAACTCGACCTCTCTTGATTTTGTAAATATGATTAGTTCATCGTTCCTGATTCAACCTATTATGAATAAACATGTTTGCAATGACAATTAGAGATTATAGTTGCTTATGCCATGCTTAATTAGCTAGGAGCTTATAATGGTTTACCTTGCGTGCCAACATGCTATTAAAATGGTTGTGATGTGGTATGATAGGGTGGTATCCTCCTTTTAATGATTCGAGTGACTTGACTTGGCACATGTTCACACATGTAGTTGAAACAAAATCAACATATCCTTCACGATATTTATGTTCATGGTGGATTGTATCCTACTCATGCTTGCACTCGGTGTTGATTAATTTTAATGCATGTTCATGACTGTTGTCGCTCTCTTAGTTGGTTGCTTCCCAGCCTTTTGCTAGCCTTCACCTGTACTAAGCGGGAATACTACTTGTGCATCCAAACTCCATAAACCGCAAAGTTATTCCATATGAGTCCACCATATACCTTCCTATATGCGGTATTTACCTGCCGTTCCAAGTAAATTTGTATGTGTCAAACTCCAAACCTTCAAATGAAATTCTGTTTTGTATGCTCGAGCAGCTCATGTATCAACTTGGGCTGTCTGTATCTTCCATGCTAGGTGGGTTATTCTCAAGAGGAGTGGACTCTGCTCCTCATTCACGAGAAAATGGCTGGTAATCGGGATGCCCAGTCCCATGATCAAAAGATCAAATCAAATCAAAATAATCAAACAAAACTCCCCCGGGATTGTTGCTAGTTGGATGCACCCATTGTTTCGGGCAAGCCATGGATTGATGCTTGTTGGTGGTGGGGGAGTATAAACTTTAGCATTCTGTTTGGGAACCGCCTATAATGTGTGTAGCATGGAAGATATCGAGATCTCATAGTTGTTACATTGACAGTGAAAATATATCGCTCAAAAATGTTATTCATCTCTATTTTAAAATCGAGCTCTGGCACCTCTACAAATCCCTGCTTCCCTCCGTGAAGGGCCTATCTATTTACTTTTATGTTGAGTCATCACCCTCTTATTAAAAAGCACCCGCTGGAGAGCACTGCTGTCATTTGCATGCATTACTATTAGTTTATATTGGGCATGACTTGACTGGATCTCTTTTACCATGATTTACAATGTTTAGTCAGTCCTTGATCTTTAAAGGTGCTGTGCATTTATGTTTTGCGGTCTCAAAAAGGGCTAGCGAGATACCATCTTGTCATATCATATTATGATTGTTTTGAGAAAGTGTTTTCATCCGAGTTTTATATTATTGCTCGCTAGTTGATTATGCCATTGATATGAGTAAACATGAGACCTAAGTGTTATTGTGAATATGGTTAGTTCATAATCTTTGCTAAAAACTTGAATGCTGGCTTTACATATTTACAACAAAAAGAGCAAACAGAGTTTGTAAAAGTTTTTCTTTATCACTTTCAGTTTGTCAACTGAATTGCTTGAGGACAAGCAAAGGTTTAAGCTTGGGGGAGTTGATACGTCTCTGTCATATCTACTTTTCCAAACACTTTTGCCCTTGTTTTGGACTCTAACTTGCATGATTTGAATGGAACTAACCCGGACTGACGCTGTTTTCAGCAGAACCGCCATGGTGTTATTTTTGCACAGAAATAAAAGTTCTCGGAATGACCTGAAAATCCATGAAGCAACTTTTCAGAATTAATAAAAAATACTGGCGAAAGAAATAGCATCAGGGGGCCCACACCCTGTCCGCGAGTGTGGGGGGCGTGCCCCCTCCCCCTGGGCGCGCCACCTGTCTTGTCGGCCCCTTGGACGTCCACCGACCTCAACTCCAACTCCATATATTTGCTTTCGCGGAGAAAAAAATCAGAGAGGAAGTTTCATCGCGTTTTAGGATACGGAGCTGCCACCAAGCCCTAATCTCTCTCGGGAGGGTTGATCTGGAGTCCGTTCGGGGCTCCGGAGAGGGGGATTCATCGCCGTCGTCATCATCAACCATCCTCCATCACCAATTTCATGATGCTCACCACCTTGCGTGAGTAATTCCATCGTAGGCTTGCTGGACGGTGATGGGTTGGATGAGATTTACCATGTAATCAAGTTAGTTTTGTTAGGGTTTGATCCCTAATATCCACTATGTTCTGAGATTGATGTTGCTATGACTTTGCTATGCTTAATGCTTGTCACTAGGGCCCGAGTGCCATGATTTCACATCTGAACCTATTATGTTTTTATGAATATATGTGAGTTCTTGATCCTATCTTGCAAGTCTATAGTCACCTATTACACTATAAAAAAATACACTTCCGTGATAATACGTGTTTGTCACAGTAGGTCTCATTTTTTGTCATGCATGTACATCCATGACGATTTTATGACAGAATCAAGATAGTCATACCTGTGCTGTCGTTGAAGTGTTCCATGACATTACCAAAATTATCATCACGGAAGTGTCCACTTCCATGACGATAAATCGCGCGTCACAGAAGTGCTTTCGTCAAGGGTGACCGACACGTGGCATCCACCTAAACGGAACACTGTTAAGCTATCGGGTCGGGTTTTGGATCCGATAACCCGTTAACAGCCCCGACCAATGGGGATTTTCCATGTGTAAAATCATCATTGGCTGGAGGAGACACGTGTCAGGTCCGCGTTGGCACAGGTGTCACTCATCCAATGGGCGAGGCGCGCCTATGATATGTTGACACGTGGACCGGCCCATCAAGTTTAAATGGGCCAGCCCAACTAAAGGCCCACAAGATTTTGCGGACCATAATGGGCCGGCCCAGCTAAAGGATCACGAGATTTTGTGGACCATAATGGGCTGGCCTAGCTAAAGGCCCACAAGATTTTGCGGGCCATAATGGGCCGACCCAGGTAAAGGCCCACAAGATTTTTGTGTGCCAAAATGGGCCGACCCAGGTAAAGGCCCACAAGATTCTTGCCTATCATAATGGGCCAGCCCTGCTAAAGGCCCACGAGATTTCGCCGACATTAATGGGCCGGCCCAGCTGTAGGCCCACAAGATTTTGAGGACCCAAGTAGGCCGGCCCATTAACTGGCTGCCATGTTTCGAGCCAAATGCCGGCCCATATTTGATACAGTCCATTAATGGCCTACCATGTTCCAGGCCTAATAATGGCCCGTATGAGATCCGGCCCATTAAAAGCCTACCACGTTCTGGGCCAAATTACGGCCCAGATCAGGTCTGGCCCTTTAAGAGGCTTTGGGCTAAATTATGGCCCATATCAGATTCGGCCTGTCAACTAGACGCTATGCTTTTGGGCCCACTTGCTAAAGGCCCATTTATTAATTCGGTCTGATATTAGTTTCGGCCTGTTAAGGGCCCGTTTAACACTATATCTATATTAATTTCGGCCTGTTAAAAGCCCGTCATATAGTTGGGCCTAACTACAGCCCGGTTTGCATCCGGCCTGCTCGCAGCCGATATCTATTGGGACAAACAAGGACTGAGACAATTTTGGCCTGTTAAAAGCCCATGATTTGATTCGCACAATCATGGGCCGGGGTCCATTCGGGCTGCTGGCGGCCCATGAGCTGTTCGGCACGTTTCAGGCCCAACCTACTTCTCAGCCTCCTGAAAGCCCATTGAGTTTTCTTGCGAAAAGAGGGCCGTGGGTTACTCGGCCTATTAAAGGCCCTTATCTACTAGTGGGCCAGTTTACTTTTGGCCATTTAACGGACCAAGATGATGGGGCCCATGATGCGAATCATACATCGTGATTGCATGACGGCCCGATTATGTACCGTAATTTTATAGTTTGGCCGGTTTACTGTGAAGACAGTATATATATACATTAAAATAACTGCAGCATCGTGAATAAGAAAAAAACCTAGACTATACAATAAAGAAATTCCGACATATTACATCCACTGGGCATCAAAGTTCGCCATTATGATAATAAAGCACAAGCAGACAGCAGATTACATACACTAGGCATCAAAGATCGCCACCAGTGCAAATAAACACGCCGACAAAATAATATACAAAACCGACAGCACTTCAACACTACAAAAAAAAGACACATCCGTGACATTTTGGGCCGAACGAATTTTTTTCCTGTCATACATATGACACTTCTATGACGATAATTGTGACAAAACCCGGTATCATCATAGATGTGGTGGGACCTACTTCTATGACAAAAAATCATGACAGAAAATGGGCTTTTCATCCTGGGCGGGCCGGAGACGCAGCTGCATGACATTCTTTGGGCCGTCCATGGCGGAAAAAACCGTGGTAGAAGCGAGGGGGAGGAAAATTTCGGGGAGTTGCCGATTACGATGGGAGGTCGGGGGCGGAGTGATGCGCGTTTCTCTCGTACGTACGCATGTGTGTGCGAGGCGTTGGCTCTAACTGAAGCCGAGCGAGGCGTTGGGCTCTAACTGAACCCGAGCGATCGCACTGCATGCTACGCGTTACTGAACCCGAGCGATCGATCGATGGCTGTTAACTGAACCCGATGGAGCGATTCCTTTGCTACTGCTGCTAACTGAAGCCGACGATGCTGCCTCTGGGATGAACAGTG
>NC_041389.1:520001342-520074612 GCF_002162155.2 Triticum dicoccoides
GGTGGAGGGGTGGCCGTGGAGGGGTGGTTGAACAGGACCCCGTGGTGTGGAGGGATGGATGGACAGTAGACGGTGGAGGGGTGCCCGTGGAGGGGTGGTTGAACAGTAGCCGGTGGAGTAGCGCGCGGTGGAGGCTAGATGAATAGGAGCCCGTGGAGGCTACAGGAGGTCAACGGTAGCCCGTGGAGGCTGGAGGAGGTCGACGGTGGAGATGAACAGTATCCCGTGGAGTCCCGTTTTGCGGTACTCCACTCCACTCCTCCTTGTTTCGACCGTAGCGCTCCAACACAAGTCCGTTTCGTCTGTTTTGCGGTACGCCACACCCCTCCCGATCAACAGGACCCCGGTTTCGACCGTAGGAGGTCCGTTTCGTCCGTTTTGCGGTACGCCACACCCCTCCCGATCAACAGGACCCCCGTTTCTACCGTAGGAGGTCCGTTTCCTCCGTTTTGTGGTACGCCAGGCCCCTCCTTATCAACAGGACCCCGTTTTGAACGTGGCCGGTCGAACACAAGGCTGTTTCCTCCGTTTTGCGGTACGCCAGGCCTCGTTTCTATCGCCTGTTCCGTCCAAGCCCTCCCGATGAACACGACCACACATTCTATTCCAACCCAGCCGGTTGGCTCCCCATGAACACGACGACGACGCTGTTTCTCCGTTCCGACCCAGCCATGTACGTATGCGCTAGTAGGCGTTCGAGACCCTGCCCGTATGTACGTACATGGCCGTATTTTCTTTCTTGGACCCTCGCCGCTGTACGTACGTGTACATGCTACGTGCGCGCCTCTACTAAGACACGTGCGCGCCTCTACATCTATGACACGTGCGCGCCTCTACATCGACCAGTATGTACGTACACTTCCGCGACCAGAATGACAACGCTATGTACGCTTCGACCAGGTGGGTCCCGACTGTCAGGCACTTCCTTGCGTGCGAAGATGTAGCTGGTGGGTCCCAGCAGTCAAGGGGGCGAATCATTTTTTTTTGCCCGGACGCACTTCCTTGCGTGCGAAGGTGTAGCTGGTCGGTCCCAGCAGTCATTGGGAAATGTTTTTTCGCGAAATATGGTGGCCTATCCGGTGGGTCCCTGCGGTCAGGTGGAGGAATAATTATTTTGCGCATAATAAGGAAGCACTTCCTTACTGCGGCCGTGGACCCAGCTGTCAGCCTCTCCACGTACAGTCCACGTCCGATGGAAGCCGTTCCTTGACCACGTTGACCACGCTGCGCCGAGAGCACCAGGGCGGTGGACGACGGTGAGGCCTAGGAAGGGGACGACGTGGAGCCGGGGAAGACGCGACAGTGGATGCCCACGCGTAAAGGAGTACGAGGGTTCACTGGTTCGCTGCGGTGTGAGGCTGCCGTCGCCGCAGAATAACAGGGGGTATGGGTGAGTAGAGGGATGGCCTGGCCAGCGGTGGGAGTAGTAGGGGGTGGTGAGGCCTCCGCCGCATCGCAGCCGGCCACGGGAGGCAAGAGCACGAGGCATGACCGGCGCTGGTTTGGGCGGCTGGAGCAAGAAGACCAGAGGTTGAAAAAGCACTACGGCCGTTGGATGGACATCGTACGGTCGCTGGAGCTAGAATCGTGCATATTGACTAAGTTGACAAAGCCCTCCATCCCCGTTAACTTAGTAGGCCCACAAGTCAGCCTTCCACTATACTGGGTCCCAGCTAACAGGGGGAGTATTCATTTTTTTGTGCGTAATAAGGAGGCACTTCCTTGCGTGCGAAGATATAGCTGGTGGGTCCGAGCTGTCAGCGGCGGTAACGTTTTTTGGCGAAATACTGAGGCCCTTTCAGTGGGTCCCCGATGTCATGTGGAGGAATCATTATTTTGCGCGTAATAAGGAGGCATTTCCTTGCGCGCGGCCGTGGACCCAGCTGTCGGCCTCTCCACGTACAGTCCACTTCAGATGCATGTCGGTCGTTGACCTTGTTGACCAGGCCGCGCCGAGAGCACCAGGGCGATGGACGACGGCGAGGCCTAGGAAGGGAACGACACAGAGGCAGGGAAGACTCCGCAGTTGTTTCCCACGCGGAGGGGAGTACGACTGAACGAGGGTTTACTAGTTCGTCTGCCGTCGCCGGAGAATAACAACAGGTGTGGGTGAGTAGATGGATGGCTAGGCCAGCGATGGGAGTATGATGGGGCGGTGAGGCCTGTGCGGCAGCACAACCGGTCGCGGGGAGGAGGGAGCAGGCAGTCCCGCCGGCGCTTGTTTGAGCGGCTGGAGCAGGAAGAGCAGAGATTGAAGAAGCACGACGGCCGTTGGATGGCCATCCAACAGTCACTACTTGTGCGTCAACTTCTTTTTAGGAAAGCCTCAAATCTGTGGATAACAGCATACAACCCATCTGCCATTATTTCTAATAATTTACAGCCCATTTGCTAATTCTTAAGGTTTTGTTTGGAGCCCATATTCTTTTTGTTAGCATTACAGCCCATATTGTGGCCACGGTTAAAAAATTATACGAAATTTTGCTTATTTCGATGCGGTCCGAACTGTTTTTAATCCCGAAATTTGGACTCACATTCAAACTGATTTTAAAAATAAATGTATAGCAATATAAAATCCAACAAATTCTCCACGCATAAAAATTAATGTAATTTAAAATCTCGAAATGAAAAAAAGATATTTGAAACTAATTGTCGGTTTGATGTGTTTTAAAAATGTACAACCCATTTCTCATTACTGATAGGCCATTTTCTCGGCCAGCCGGATGAAGCTCTCCTCCTCTTGAAAGATTTGCAGCCCAACAGGCCTGACAAAGCGACTTACATGGCAAATCACAAAAAAACTGGGTTGTGGCCTTGGACCCAGCTGTCAGCCTCTCCACGTACAATACTCTTCCAATGGAAGTTGGTCGTTGACCACATTGACCACGCCGCGTCGAGAGCACCAATGTGGTGGACGACGGCGAGGCCTAGGAAGGGGATGACGAGGAGCCGGGGAAGACGCGGCAGTGGATGCCCATGCGGAGAGGAGTATGAGGGTTCACTGGTTTGGCTACGGCGTGAGGCTGCTATCGCCGCAGAATAAGAGGGGGTGTGGGTGAGTAGAGGTATACCCTAGGCCAGCGGTGGGAGTAGTAGGGGGCGGTGAGGCCTCCTCGGCATCACAGCCGGCCACGAGAGGCAGGAGCACGCGGCACAACCGGCGCTGCTTTGGGCGGCTGGAGCAAGAAGACCAGAGGTTGAAGAAGCACTATGGCCGTTGGATGGACATCGTACGGTCACTGGAGCTAGAATCGTTCATATTGACTAAGTTGACAAAGCCCTCCGTCCTCGTCAACTTAGTAGGCCCACAAGTCAGCCACCCACTATGGTGGGTCCCAGCTAGCAGGGGGTATTCATTTTTTGGTGCATAATAAGGAGCCACTTCCTTGCGTGCGAAGATATAGCTTGTGGGCCCGACCTATCAGCGGGGGGGCGTTTTTTCGTGAAATACAGAAGTCCTTCCCACGTACAGTGCGTAATAAGGAGGAACTTTCCTTGCATGCGACCATGGACCTCGTGGGTCCCAGCCGTCAGGCTCTCCACGTACAGTCCTCTTCCGATGACTCTCGTATGTTGACCACGCCGCGCCGAGCGCACCGAGGCAGTGGACGACGGCAAGGCCCCAGACTGGAATGACCCGAAGATGGGGAAGACGCGGCAGTGGAGTCATAGATGGAGAGGAGTGGGAAACTTGACTGGTTTGGGTGCGGGGTGGGCCTACACTCGGCAGAGAATAACAGGGGGTGCGGAGTGGAGGGATGGCCTGGCCGTCGGTGGGGTAGCGTTTCGCTGAGGAGCGCAAAACAACGCCGCTGGACGCCGAAGGCTGGAGCAGGCGGTTCCGGCAGCGCTGGGGGAAGAAGACGAGAGATTGAAGAAGAATGCCGGCCGTGGGATGTAAATCCAACGCCTTCTTAGGCTTCGACCTACTGGCCCACATGCCAGCCAGTCCATTTGTTTTTTAGTCCATTTGGTGGGCAGGGTGAAACAATGATGTAGCATCTATGCAGCCCGTTTAAATCCCATTTGCATTTTTCACGAAATCCGCAGACTTGCTGGGCTAGGTGAAAATATGATGTTGGGCTAGACGGAGAAATGTTATAAAAACATAAACACATGATTGCATGTCAGTAAAATCTTTGCAAGCTTATGTACGCAATCACTAGGAGTTAACTTGGCAAGTTATATATAAACAATTATTATTATTATTTTGTAAGAACTTTCAACTTACGAAATAAAATATCATTTTAATTTGATGAGTTAATAGTACGTGGGGTATTATTATTTTTTAGGCTAGACATGGGACAGTTGAGTTGGTTCTAGGGGAAAGTACTGGGAGAAAACTCAGTTTACATCGAAAAAGAAAGTGGGAGAAAATTCAGAGCCATCCGGGTCCACCTGAGGAGAGTAATATGTTGGGAGGAAGGAGATTCAAAGCACGGCAGCCGAGTGAACTAGTTTTTTTTATGGACAAGTGAACTAGTTTACATACATTAGCAAATAGCCACTAAAAAAAGCAATCAGGTTAATGGGTTCTTAAAAGAAATATTTCGGACAAAACAGATAATTACGACACATAGGCTAATGCATGAAACACTCAGATGATAAAGGTGCTTATAAACAGATAAAGTACAACATCTAGACCTTCCTGGTATGCTTGATCATGACGCTATGGCTGTCCGTGTACTCATCGGTTACGGGAAGAAGACATGCCCTCATGTCCAAGATCAGCCTGTACATGTCGTAGCATGCGTACGCGTCCTTGGCCGTGTAGGTTATGTATGCTAGATTCAGAGGTACCTCCCATGTGTTCAGGTCGTCTTCTTTCATGTTGGCATATCAGGGGTCGATGATGGTCTCAGCGAGGTCAACCACGAAGTCCTTCTCCTGCCCATTGCTGATCATCTTGTATTGCTTCTGGATGTCGACAAGCTTGTTGCACCAGATGGCCGAATCGCCGCGTTCTTCCCTCTCTCCACCATAGCGAAAGTGCAGTCGGCGCTGCCGATGAAACGGGCGAATGCTCCAGAACCTGGTGCAGCCATAGGAGTGAGGCGAGGCAGAGGTTCACCGAGTCCGTATCGTTGGTGTACATCACATTCAACTTGGTGCAGCCATAGGACTGAACGGCGAACTAACTCCTTGCTGAAGTCCATATCCAGCAGGCTCACCCCTCGGAACGCCATTGGAGTCTCTTCGAGTGAACGAGTGTGTAGGCGGCGGCAGCAGTTTGTTTTTCAGCTCTTGGGGAACCGGATTCAATAGTAAGCTAAGTGTGTACAGGTGACAACAGTTACTACCCCTCCCTCGTCCGCTGCACGCCCGGCAGAAGATGCACCCTCGGCGCATTCAAACGCCTCCATTAAGAAACCTACTCCGGCCACACGTCGGTTCACGAGCGGGTCTGTATTGGCACTATAATAACAGGAGTTAGTGGTCACTTTACTTAAATTTAATTAGCTTTAATAAAAATTTATACTTAAAACAAGCAATGCATTGGCTCGTTCTATCAGTTCCACGGGATCAACATGCACAACAATTAGAATTATTATTCTCAGGACGCACACGATCAGCACATTTGTCGCACTTTCACAAAGATAATACTACCAAGTTTGAACTGTTTGTTATGGTTGCTGTCCTCTGCATCATCATGCCGTGTTTCCCAGCTTGCAAGATTCAGAACCAACAAATAAGATCCAAATAATAAGTACAACAAAGATGCCTACACATCTCATTGATTCCCAGCTTGCAAGATTCAAAACCAAAAAATAAGATCCAAATAATAAGTAAAACAAAGATGCCTACACGTCTCATTGATTCCCAGCTTGCAAGATTCAGAACCAACAAATATGATTCAAATAATAAGTACAACAAAGATGCCTACACATCATTCCCAGCTTGCAAGATTCAGAACCAACCCATTAGAGCCTTTTGATAAAGTGAATATCGGGATTAAATCCATCTTGGCTAGCCATGTCATACAATCGAAGAACTTGGCGAATGCTCTTGACCATCACAACATCTGTAGTAGAGTATTCCTGTTTGCACATCATGTTTGCACAGCACAAACAAGGAGACAGGAGAGCATGATTTCACATTAATAGCAGCCTCCTTGAACTCAATCTCCAGCTCCACTAGGATGAGGTCTGCCTGGAGTTCCTTGATTCAATTCATGCGCCTTTTTCTGCGGTTCACCTGAAATGAATCAAAGATTGCATCATTCAGCTAGCAAGAAGTACTTGCTCTTGTGAGCTGGCAGGTTCTTCTTTAGTAGTTGCACTAAAATTGAGGAACATTAAAGTTGGATGTCCGGCTATGTAAGGTGCAACTATAATTTTCTTATCCTTTTGTGCAGTTCCACTAAAATAAAGTGCCATTGTGGTGATAGTGACGGCTCCATCTTGCAAAGGCTAATAAAATGTTGCACGAGATTACCAGCAGAACTTGACGGAAATTTTGGAAACTCCAATCACCATTTTGTGCAGTTCCACCAAAATTGAGAGATGTTGCCCACGTGACATTTTAGTTGAACTGCACAAGACACTCATTCCAAAAAAAGTGTTTTGTGCAGTTCACCAAACGGTCACAATAGCAACAAGGTGAAATGGATATCCCTATCTGCACAAAATGATAGAAAGTAAACAGTTGCTGGTCAATAAGAATATACGAAACATATACAAAATGAAAAGAAGCATCTTAATTATGTTCATGGCAATCACGCAAGGATAGTAGAAATTTTAAAACGTCAGCAATGCTTCATGTTACCAGAAGCATTACGATCAACAATGAGATTCCTCAGATATGGGATTACTTTAATGGTGGCATTGCTTGTTTACCGACACAGTAAATCAACAGCAGCTAAAGAGTTGGTTTAAGGGCATGGGACCGTGGGGACACCAGGACACTCATGAGCGTAAAGGAGCAACTTACTTATCATACTAGGGAAAACAGCAGGAGTGCCATTTGTAACACAGTTTAATTGCATCTTATCACTGGAGGCATTAGATTAAGAATAACACTAGTTAGACATGTCCCTAAGGTAACAGTGTGATTGCTTCATTTTACATGCGCCCTTACAGCAAAAGGTTGGTTTACCTGCAAATAAATAGCAAAAGGTTGGTATAAGGACATGCGACAGTGGACGCATCAGCACAATGTACCTACAAAGAGGCATAAAGTGGTGATGCCGAGCTTGTTCACGCTATGTGAGGGCAGCAAACCTAATCCTGGAGACCTTTTACTATGTGAGGGAAGCAAATCTAATCCTGGAGGCCTTTTACTATGTGAGGGCAGCAAATCTAATCCTCAGACCTTTTACAATGTGAGGGAAGCAAATCTAATCCTGAGACCTTTTACTATGTGAGGGCAACAAATCTAATCTTGAGACCTTTTACTATGTGAGGGCAGCAAATATAATCCTGGAGACCTTTTACTATGTGATGGCAGCAAATCTAATCCTGGACATACTCTGTTGACTTGTCCACCAGCCGCCACTTTCTATCCTTTTTTCAACCAATAATAGATCTGTTCCTTATCCAGTTTGTTCTACATTTTCCCATTATTTCCCTTTTCAACCAAGAGACCGGTTGGGTATCCGGTCTCTACTACTTTCACCATATTATTTCCTCTTTGAATCAAGTCCTAGATTCATGCTACAACTTTCCCCCTTTCTTCATTGTTTGAACAAAGCCCTATATTCGAATGCGTGAAGTAGCTTTACCTCTAATAATACTAAAAATTTAGGTGGCTTTGGAAGAGCTGATGGGAGTAGAAAAATATGCACATGCAGACACGTGGGGAGCTGGGGCAGTAGAGCAAGGCCGCTTTCGAAGAACTTATACCTGAGGGTCGCCGGGATGTCGGCGGCGGCAGGTCGGATCTGCGGACAATACGGCAGGGAGGAAGAAGGGTCGGAGGACCTCCCGAGCCGACGCTGTGTCGGAGAGAACGACACGGGCAGAGGATCGGGCCCCTCCGGCAGCTGTGGGTTTCCTCCCTCGGCGGTGATGAGAATGCACCTTTTAGTCCTCTACACACATCGGCCGAAGGGATCCGGCCGGATCTGTGACCAGCGGTGAGCAGAGAGAAAATGTCGCTACCGCTGTCTTGTTTATATCTGGAGAGGATGAGAGAATGAAGAGAGCAACCCTAGTAAAGTGAGCGCTTAGGCCCCTGCGTCCATATATAGTGGAGTGATTATCTTTTTTCTCTCCTCAACAAGCATTTCAATTTGTGTACATGGCATTAAAGAAAAGAAACTCTCTATTTAAGGTGACTACTCTACGACTCCTACTTACTACTACTACAGTACTACCTCCGTCCTAGTTTATAGGTTCCTTTTATAGTTTGTGCCAACTTTTGACTAAAGATTTAACTAACAAAATGTTAATGCATGTCAAGAAAAATTATCTCATTGGATTCGTATTTGAACATAGTTTTGAAAAATATAATGTTTGGTGACATGCATGAACATTTTCTTAGTTTAATCTATGGTCAAAATTTGGCACGAAATACAATGGGGACCAATAAACCCGAACAAAGGTAGTATTGTTCACTTGTGCTCCCCGCCCCTCCATTCATTGAACAACCCCACGGATGAATAAACATACAGTAAGTACTGTATTTATATAGAACGAACAAGCCCGAACTATTTTCGCATAGTTAAAAGTTGAGGGCGGGGCTTTTCCCCGACAGTACGCACGGCAGTTTTTGGGTAGGCGGTTTGACAAAGAGGCGAGGAGGGTGAGCGAGTGGGGCTGTGCGATTGGACGGCGCGTTACTGCTAGAAAGACTTGTGATATGACCACTCACTATAGTCATGAATTACTGGCGCTCCGACCGGGGTGATGCCCCCCTTCCGTTCCGCGCTCTAATCTGGTGCATGACACGTCGACCCGGATGCTGGCTCTCCCACATGTCGGAGTAGTAAGAAGGAGCAAAGAATGATGCGGTATATACTAGTACTATACTACTCCCTCCGTTCCTAAATATAATCCTTTGGAGAGATTTCACTATGGACCACATATGGAGAAAAATGAGTGAATCTACACATAAAATGCATCTATATACATCCGTATGTGGTCCACAGTGAAATATCTACGAAGACTTATATTTAGGAACGAAGGGAGTACTACTCAGGTCGGAGGAGTGCGAACCACGGCAGCCCAGTGAACCAGCCGTGCGAACCACGGTAGCCCAGTGAACCAGCGGTAGAAAACAATAATGTGGTGATATGGCCATAAAAAACAATGTGCTACGGTCCACACTGTAGCATGTACAGTAACACTCCTCTTTGTTTGGATCCCTGAGTTAGAGCTAGCTTGGGTGGAAATAGCCTCAGATTATCGAAACAAGAGGGGTTAGTTTGAGCTAGTTTGCTCTAACCTAGCTAAAAAACTAGCCCGGTGGAGAGGTTCTAATTGGGTTAGTTATCCTGGGCCCACTAAAAGAGAACTAAAAAAATCTCACCTGCCCGCACCAGATCGCTCCCCCCTCTTGCCCGACTCCTCTCTGTTACCCATAGGGCAACCCGCCCAAGCGCCGCTCGCCCTCTCTCTCCTCCGGCCGCCCTCTCCTTCCAGCCTCCGCCGCCCTACTCCGGCCGCCCTCTCCCTCCGACCTTCGAAGGTCGCCCCGCTCCCCCTTCACTAGTCATTTTTCTTCATCTGTCATGCGCAGCGGCGGCGCATCTACCAGGGAGGTCGCGACAGGGGTGAGTTTGTTCGTTCCTTCTCCGTCTCACGGCCATATCATTGATCTTGCTTGCTCTAGCACTAATTCTGATTTGGAAAAGTAGATCCTGATCAAACTTGCTATAGATTTGTGGTGCACACATGGAATTGTTTGATGCTGCTTGAGGAGGTAATAAATCTTTCTAGAGGCCCAAAGATTCAGGTCACCTTTCTAGGTATTTCAATTTCAGGCTTGCATTATTTGTAGAGGCCCAAAGATTCAGTTCACCTTTCTTGGTATTTCAACTTCAGGCTTGCATTGTTTCTAGAGGCCCAAAGATTCAGTTCACCTTTCTAGGTGTTTGAGTTTCAGGCTTGCATTATTTCTAGAGGCACAAAGATTCAGTTCACCTTTCTAGGTATTTCATTTTCAGGTTTGCATTATTTCTAGAGGCCCAAAGATTTTGTTCACCTTTCTAGGTATTTCAGTTTCAGGCTTGCATTATTTCTAGAGGCCCAAAGATTCAGTTCACCTTTCTAGGTATTTAAGTTTCAGGCTTGCATTATTTCTAGAGGCCCAAAGATTCAGTTCACCTTTCTAGGTATTTCAGTTTCAGGCTTGCATTATTTCTAGAGGCCCAAAGATTTAGTTCACCTTTCTAGGTATTTTAGTTACAGGCTTGCATTATTTATAGAGGCCCAAAGATTAAGTTCCTAGTCGGCGGTAAGCGGCCCTGCTAGCCATGCCGGTGTCGACCTCAACTCGCAAGGGCCGGCATCGGAGGGGTCCCAGGGCTTGGGCTCTACAGAGCCTTCCTCCAGAGCGACGATGGCGAGCTCCTCCCTCGGTGCATGAGGGGCTCTGGGCTCCCTCCCTATCGTGAACAACTTCCGTGATGAGTTAGCTCATTCTTTGTTTCATGAAGTGTTTTTTTATTTTGTGAAGCTTGATTGACTACTTGTATGTTTAAGTGGGATATCTCATTTGTATGGAAAAATTAAAAATTATCATGTTTAGCATGCTTGATTGTATAGATGGTTCGTTTATGTCAATTGTGAGCGGGAGGAGGCCACAGAAGAGCCGGCCACACCAAGAGGGTGCTTGGATCCAAGGGACTTATTTTAGTCTGACTAAAAATAGGGTCCAAAGTAGCCAAATGTTGAGATAGAGCATTTATTGTCAATCTAACCCTGCCATCCATACACCTCCTTGGTTTAGAGTTAGTTCAGGGTTAGAATCTAACTCTAACCTCTAACTGAGTTAGAGTTCTCCTCGTCTCGGTTCATTGCCATCATACTTTCCCCATTCCTGTGTTTTCAGTATCCTGCGAATCAAAGAGGCCCTTTTTTCGGGAAAAATCAAAGAGGCCCTTAGACTGGTTTAGGTCCGGTCATTTTTTATAAACGTGTTATGTCCAAAATTTAATGAATGTGCTCCGGTTTCCACAAAAATAATCCAGTTTCATGTAGTAATTCATTGATTTATTTATTCTTCTGCGGGGGGTTTGCATGTAATTCATGAGGTCTGAAACGTAAAGTACCCCGGTATATGCTCCGAGTCGTGCATGCACTACGACCCAGATGCTCTATGTCCCACATGTCAGCGAATGGGAGCACGTGGAAATAGCCTAGGAGTACATATAGGAGGATAAATGTGTGAAAAATATGTACTGTGAAGCGTAGCCGCGGTTCGAAAAGTAGACCTAAAGTGATGACAGCTATAGGTCGCACGCACCCAACTAGTGGTACTAGACATACGACTAATTCTTCCCTAAAAAAAGAGGCACGAGTGCTCATTACTCCTATTCTATAAACACAAGTCCCATCTGACAATAGCGTCCGTGCTAGAGCTAGCCCTCCTCCCTCGTTTCTCTCTTCTACTCTCTAAGAGCATGGTTAATAATATAGCCAGCTGCTGGCTATATGATGTTGTGATGTCACATATAGTCAAGTTTACAGCCAACAAGTACAATAGCTAGATATAAATATTCACATATAGCCAGAATTCGTCAACCTGCACTTATTTACTTGCTGGAATCTTTAGAAAGACTTATATTTGGGAACGGAGGGAGTATTATACTAATAAAACATTAAGGCCACGAGGTGATGCAGTGCTGGTTACAGGAGGTAAGAAGAAGAGATGCATCCATCGACGACGTCCACCTCCTCGACTCAGGGCGCCGGCCCACCGAACGACGCCTAAGTAGCAGCGGCTTTCGTGGCCAGGTCAACGTGCTTATGCACAATGGCATCCAAAGATTCTAGCCGATGGAAGAAGGCCAACGTCTTTCTGTCCTTGCTTGCCTTGTAGTGGCCTATGTAGACGATTTCCTCGTAGACGTGGATGTGCAGGTCGACGGTTTCTTGCATGGCGAGGCGCTGTGCGCGAGCGCGGCCTCGAGGTGCACATTCTTCGTTGCGACCTCCGGCTCCTGCAGGGCCACCAGGGCTTGAAAGAGTTTGTCACCATCTAGGCCGATGAGGGTGGCAGGCAATGAGGAGCCTGGGCGCGCGGGCTGGAGCAGTACGGCAAGGTCGTCCGCGCGCTTCTTGACGGCGGTGAACTTGCGGATGGAGTTGACCATTATGTCGTCCATGCGAGAGGCGAAGCCAGCGTCGGCGAGGGCTACGATGCCTGCAGTCGCCAGCATCGTCTGGAAATGCTGCACGGTGCGGGGCCGCAGGCCGGTGCCTTGGATGATTTGGCACAGCTGACTGCCGCTCGCGTCCATCGCCTCCATAGGTGCTTGTGGCTTCTGGTCACTTGGTCTTGGATTGGAGTGAGCAGTGTTGCATAGAGACTTGGGAGTAGATGGATTGGAGTGGTGGGGCGCCTTTATTATATGAGAGTCCAAACTCTGTTGCATTCACATCGTGCTGGCTCTAGTCTGCTTCTCCAATTAATTCCCTCTGAATGTAATTGAGGATGCATCATTGACCGTTCAACGTCTCGGGAACCACTACCCTCTTCCTCCTTGGCATTCTAGCACCTATGGACCCGTCGACGACGAGGTGCCTATGGTGACTTCGTAAATTTCAAGATGATACTTAGTGCCATGCGTGTGTGTGTTCATAGGGGTGAGTGTATGCACGTGTATATGAGCGCTTGCATCTGTACTGTGTCAAAAAAAACAATGTAAATGCGTGTCAAAAAGAGACTAGTCAGTATACTCAATATTGTGCACCTCGGAGAGGAAAACGATAGAACTAGTACGTATTAATTTACGGTGCAGATTCACTCATTTTGCTCCATATGTACTCCGTCTCGGTGTAGTCTAGTCACTTGTTGAAATCTCTAGAAGGGAAAATACTCCTTTCTGGTTACAGGGCTATACTAGCAAGTAGTTGTACGTACTAATACAATAGTGGGCTCACATAGCAAATTTCTCTCATGTAAGAGCCTAGCTATATGCGTGCTCCAATGTTTGCAACTTCAACATTTGGTTTGCGCTTGGCTCTTCTCCTCTTCGAGAAGACGAACAATGATGTTACTACTACTGCTTCTACAGTGTCGAATCCACCGCTGCATGTCCATCCACGGCGAGCGGGACGGATAGCTTGTTGTAGAAGTACTACTAAGCAAAAGCCTGTCCTCATTTGCGAGCAACAGCGCGCATGGGAGAGGGAAAAGGCGTGTAGTAAAATCAAGCTTCTCCTCGTTCGACGAGTTGACACGACACATCATAGCACTGGACCCACATGCTTGCCTCTAAATTTGGCTGAAAGACCCGCAGTGTACAATATATTTGCTGCAACCTCTAACATTTACCCACCACAAATTAAAATATATGTGGCCGTATGCATCATTCTGATGCAGAGGCCGGGGAGTCCCCCCTTTTCAAAAAAAGAAACAAATTAATATATATATATATTCCTGTCTTGACCAGATGAGCGTGCAAACTACAATCACAAGGGTGAAAGGTAGGGCCAGAAGACTATTTTAATTTAAAAAAAACTTTGAGACGACCACATAGCATGGAGCCGACCCCAATGATTTTAAGCTTACAGGCACGGTACACGCTATCTAGACTACTCTACACATGAAACTGCCACGCAAGCGTCCGGGCTGCACATGGCTCTTCGCCTCTTCAGGAAGTCGAACAATGATGGTGTACTACTGCACTGGAGGAGTACTACAGTACGCTTTTGGCCATCTGACACCGATTGAACTGCTGCATGTCCACCACGTGCGGGAGGGAGAGCGTGTATTGAAAGCTTCTCCTAGTCTTGCCAGCCACCACGCTCATGGGCGAGGTAGGGACGCTCCTGTCTTTGCGTGTATGACAGGTGGGCCCGACAAGTGTGTGGCCAACCTGTCATACAGCCAAAGGTAGGTGCAGTTAAGTCCACGAGGGAGAGGATAATCAAACTTCTCGTTGATGTACGAGTTGACGCGACACATCAAAGCACTGCACTCGATATATTTCAATAATTTAGGGTTACCGATGCATTAATTACAAAGCATGCATGCATGCCGTGACTCTCCTTTTGATACTTGCATGTGTTGATTTAATGCACCTTGAAGTAGTACTCCCTCCGATTCCTTTTACTTTGCGTATAACTTTTTCTTATTTTTCTCAGATTAGTCTACGCGTCCGCGTTGGTTTCCATCTGTGCCCCCACTCGATTATTTCTGCCCCCATTAATCGCGCCAGTTTCCAAATCAGAAAATGGCTACAGGCAAACGCGTGCAGCGCTGGATGCAGCTTGACCGCCTGGGGAAGCCAACTCAAGCGAAAAGGAAGGAGGACCAGCCAACCATTGCATGCGCATTTACTGTCGGTATTTATGCAGCTTACTCATGTGCAGGGGCAAATTTGTCTAGAAAACTCGAACTACTGCCTTCCTTGGTATGCAGGAGGACATCTATGCGCAGAGTATAAAATATGTGACGGTAAAGCTTTGTAATGCCCCGGCCCAAGCGAGAGATGGTTGTGCACGAGGAGGGCGAGATCATGCAGACGGAACAGGAACCGACGAGGGAGCTCACTAAGGTCTCGATGGACCTCACCGTGCTCCACTACCCCTTGTGCCTCCGCCCCTTGATGCCTCCAGTGTATGAGGTTCAAATACACCTCGTCCATTCGGCTGATTGAGCAAGGTGCAGGTTTCTTGATTGATGTGCTGTTCGATTGATTTCTGCAGTGCAAGGGAGGGCACCTGGCCTGCGCGGACTGCCGCGTCGAGTGCCCCAGGAACCAGCGGCAGTGCCAGAAGTGCGAGCCCGGCGGTGGCTTCGACGTGCGGAACACGGCGGTGGACACCATCATTTCGTCGCTGAGGGTGGAGTGCCCGCACGAAGGCTGTGGGCTCTACGTCACTTACCACAAGCTCGCCAATCACCAGAGCGTGTGTCCGCTCGCGCCCTGCAAATGCCCCGTGCCAGTCTGCGGCTACGAAGGCCCACCGCCGGCGCTCTACCACCACATCAGCAACGCGCATCCCATGCCCGTGCACAGGATCCAGTACGGCAAGGTGCTCCAGCTGCAAGTGCCACTATCGGAGCCACGACTCTTGCTGTTCGCGGAGGAGGACCACCGCGCGTTTTTCTTGGTAGGCAGCATGCTCGACATCGGCGCGCCTATTGCCATGTCGATCGTCTGCATCAGAGCGGGGGCGTCCCCACTGCCGCACTACTGGGCCAAGCTGTGGGTGAACGGCCCGCCGGGGGAGCCCAAAGGCACGACCGACGCCATCGAGGTGGAAATGGAGGTGACAAGCAGCAAGGATCCCGGCGACATCGACGTGCAGGAGCTGACCTTCTTGATAGTTCCGCCCAAGCTGCTGGCCGGGGCTAAGCTTGTGTCCCTCCACATTCAGATTGACAAGCTCACGTCCTAAATGTTTCGACAGTGCCTTCTGTTTATCTTAGTAATATGCTAATATAGGGATTACCTTGGTCTACTTTAGCTTAAGAAATGGTGGGTTTTGGTGGCGATGCAACAATTACTTCGACTTCGAATCAGTAATTTCCAACAGTCGAACGGATATTTTGTGTCTGTTGGATTGGAAGTTCCTTTGGGTAAGAAGTACTACTTGTCATCAAAATGGATAAAAGGAGATGTATGTAGACGTATTTTAGTTCTAGATACGTCCCTTTTTATCCATTTTGATGACAAGCAATCCCTCCGTTCCACAATACATGCCTTCCATTTGTCAAAATATAGATGTATCTAGACATGTTTTAGTATTTAGGTACATCCATGATAGAGCCATTCGGATGGTTGAGAACACTACAACTCGTAGCTATATATGCGTGTGTGACTCCCAGATGCAGAGACCGGGGGTCATCATCCTCCTTTTTGAGAAAAAACAGACGCGTGTGTGAGAGGACGAGTGCGTGCGTGCACCTCTTCTCTTCCTGTATAACGTACTACTAAACTCAGAGTACAAGTTTTTGTGGGTGGCACGATGGTGCGTGCGAGAAGTCCCGAGAGATAGGTTTAATGCGTCTGAAAAAAGGACTAGCCTAGAGCTCGCCACGCGGGTATTTATAAATTTTGAGCTTGCGTCTCGTCACATTCCAAATTACTCCACGCTATATTGCATACCTGTTCACACCGATCACAACCTAAATGGTTTCCCACTTAGGAGCGTATTAGTACCACGCTATATTGAATTCCAAACCTGTTCACACCGATCACAACCTAAACGTTTTCCCACTTAGGAGCGTATTAGTACTCGGTTATAAATACTAGTATGCCAAGATGACTGCACATTCCTCCTCAACTCCTCATCCACAAAAACAAACAAGTCATTCAGCATCCTTCCCTTGCATCTGCCATGGCCAGCGTGAGTTCTGGGTCGAGAGATTGCCAGCAGGGACAGGCGAGCATGGAAGCGGAAGCACGAGAGATGTCCCGCCTCGCTGCGAGAGCAGCTGACATGTCCCGCCGCGCGGAAGTAGCAGCACAGAGGTCCCACCGCGCCGCTGAAGCAACACGGAGGTCCCGCCGCGTCGTCGATGCAGCAGACTGGTCCAGCCGCGCCGCGGAAGCAGCAGAGATGTCCCGCCGCGTCGCGGCGGCCTGGGAAAATTTGTCACGGGCAGGCGACGACTGTTACAGGCGCATGCATGCGATCGTCCATAGCCAGATGGATCAGATCTCCGGCTTGGCGAGGTTGCAGGACGACGTGAAAGGCTCATTTAAACAGGCTACCGGCGTCATCCGGCAACTAAGGGAGGGCAATGAGAGGCTCCGGGCCGAGCACGACCTGCTGAGGGAGATGATCGTCAAGAAACTTATGGACGAGAATGACATGCTCCGTAACGAGCGCCAAAGACTGGTGGAGGAATCCGTGGATGTTCTCAAGCCGCATCTTGAGGACACGAAAGAGCTCATCGCCGCTCGCCGCGGAGACTAGTTCCCGCGGCCTGCAGCCACACATCAAGAAAGTAGAGATCAGCGAGCCAGATCCTTGTCTTCCTTCTTCTTTTGCCCTTGTGTATTTCGGGCGTAGCCGCATGTGGCTTTTTTAATTATCTTTCTAAATATGTAAGACAATTAATCATCCTTATCTTTCTGTGGAAGATCAATGTTTCAAGGCTGGAATGAAGAAAACTCTTGTTGTGGCGACCCTAGCGTTGTTGTTCTTCTAGTTGCTGTTGGGCTTCCTTCAGTTTCCTGGTTTATTTTGATGTAATAATCGGTTTAGGATGTGGATTGTGTCGTCGGTTGTGAAATGTTGGGTTCTAGCGCGGATGTTTGGCCTTTGTTGGCCTCTTGGGATGTTGTGATTTCAATCTGGTACTCCCTCCGTCTCATAATGTAAGACGTTTTTTGACACTATACTAGTGTCAAAAAGCGTCTTATATTATGGGACGGAGGGAGTAGCTTTTAGTCTTTTGTGTTAGGCTGGAGTTGTGCTGAACTTCTTGTGAATTGTGGTGGTTTTCAGTAATGAAAATCGGAAGGGGCAAGCCCTTCTTTGATAAAAAATGTCCTTATATATTCATCAGTCTTGCTATAAGTCGCAGTAGATGCTATATAGGTCCGTCGGATCTTACATCAAGATCCGTGCTGTCAGATTTTCTTTTTTCTCTCTTAAATCTCAGTCGAGTGAGACATAGCCACGACATTAAACAGAGGCTCGGGCGCCATTAATGGAGACCTTGGGAGAGAGGTGGACGACAGATGGAGGTCAAAGGGCTCTCCTCCCGATAAGCATGCGCAGGGGTCTGATTGCATGCCTCTTGTACTCAAATAGCTACCCTGCATGGCGCCTCCTAGCTAATAAAAAATGGGGACACGTGGCGGCACATAAATGGTAATAGTAAGTAGAACGCCAAGGTTTCAATAATACTTGTGTTTCCGATTGTAACGTGACAGCACTTGTTCCAAAATGACTTTGTTGATTGTTAATGTGTGCGCCTTCGCAAATCGGACTGCAAATTTACCACAGCATGTTGGTGCCATGTCATGGCACCAAGCCAAGTTTCATTATTTTCATGCGTGTTTTGGATTTACAGGAATTAAAAAACTAAGTTTCTCAATGTTTCCAACCCAGCCACGACGCCCAGAATTTTGAATTTCATTCCCATTTCTTGCATGGAACCTAGAAATTTACCTGAGGACACACATGTGATTTTTCAACCAACTTTGGTGCACTGGAACATTTGCTTGTATTTCAAATTTGAATTATGCACACAAAGGTGACACGTTCCCTCCCGGAACCACGAGCCTTCTTGAGAGAAGCTCCGATTTGCAAGAAGCTTATACCAAAATTTGTTCCTATTCGGCCAATTTTTTTTACCACGGCATGGTACTACCATGACATGACATCATGCCAAGTTTCATGATTTTAAAACCAAGTTTCTCAATGTTCTTGACCGAGCCACTATGCCCAGATGTTTGAATCTTATTCTCATTTTTTGCATGGGAGTAGAAATTCACCTGAGGACACAAATGTGATTTTCAACCAAGTTTGGTGCACGGGAGCATGTGCTTGTAGTTCAAATTTGAATTATGCACATTAAATGACCAAAAACTCAATTAATGTGTAAATAAGGCCAAACGAAGCCGAAATAATTCCAAAATTTAACAGGGCACTCATGTAGTTCTGTGTTGCCTTTGTAAATAAACTCAAGGGGGACAACGTATATCGTTTCACACTCAAAGGGGACACGTTCCCTCTCAGAACCACGAGCCTTCTTGAGAGAAGCTTCGGTTTGCAAGAAGTTTATACCAAAATCTGCTCCTATTCGGCCATTTTTTTTACCACAACATGGTAGTACCATGACATGACATCCATGCCAAGTTTCATGATTTTCAGACGTGTTTTGGGTTTACAAGAATTTTAAAACCAAGTTTCTCAATGTTCTCGGCCGAGCCATGATGCCCAGATGTTTTAATTTTATTCTCATTTCTTATATGGGACCAAGAAATTCACCCGAGGACACAAATGTGATTTTTCAACCAACTTTGGTGCACGAGAGCATGTGCTTGTAGTTCAAATTTGACTTATGCACATTAAATGACCAAAAACTCAATTAATGTATAAAAAACGACAAACGAACCCGGAATAATTCCAAAATTTAACATGGCACTAATGTAGTTCTATGTTGCCTTTGTTAAGAAACTCAAGGGCGAGGGGGGGCACGTCCCCTCTTAGAACCACGAGCTTCCAAATCGGCCCAATTTTTTACCACAACATGTTAGTGCCATGACATGACACCATGCCAAGTTTGATTACATGAATTTCAAATCTAAGTTTCTCAATGTTCTCGGCAGAGTCATGACGCCCAGATGTTTGAATTTCATTCTCATTTCTTCCATGGGACCTCGAAATTCAACCAAGGACACACATGTGATTTTTCAACCCACTTTGGTGCACCGGAGCATGTGCATGCAATTCATATTTAGATTATGCACACTAAAAGTCCAGAAACTCAATTAATGTATAAAAGGCCAAATGAACCCGAAATAATTCCAAAATTTAACAGGGCACTCATATAGTTCTATGTTTCCTCTGTAAATAAAATCAGGGGGGAGGCAGCGTATATCGTTTCACACAAAAAGGTGACACGTTCCCTCTCGGAACCACGAGGCTTGTTGAGAGAATCTCCGGTTTTGCAAGAGGCTTATACCAAAACTTGTCCCAATTCAGCCAAAAATTATACGTATGAAAACATGGTTTAGATTATCCCGAACATCTCGCTACCTAGACCAATAATGTACTATGATTTGAATTCAACATAAAATGGATACAAATATTTGAATTGGAGAGCGTATGGTACATGTAGTTCATAGTGAAATATGATTACTGCTATATGCATGTCTTTTTGTTATCAAGATAATATTTAAATTATTGTATAACTTGGCAACAATCGTATTCAAATAAGGAAAATTGATTCAAATTTAGTCCATATGGTAGAAGACAATATATATGTTCACATGGTGGTGTAAAATGTTCATATATGATGGAAGATCAAAATGTATGACTACATCAATTATAAACCACAAGGTCACCTAATGATATATTTGAATTCAACATAACGTGGATTCAAAAATTCAAATTCGAGATCATGGCATCTGTAATCATATAAAAAGGGACATTACTCTTTCTTTGGTGGGAATTGATTTGTTTTTTGTTGTTGTTGAGGGAAGTGCGAATCGATTTGGTACTATGCAGGGTAATCATGTTCTCCCGATTTTTTTTACATTTTTCCTGTAGTTTTTTCAATGGCATCTATAGCAATATAGTAAAAGGGGACATGACTCTCTTGTGTCTTGTATGATTTTTTTACACGTTAAGTTTGTTCTGCCGAACAACGAATCCGCACCTTGTTATCCTGAAATTTTCAAGCTCGAGTATCTTTTGTCTCACCTGCTTTGAAACTCCCGCTTCTTCAACCCGCGCCGCCCCTTGTTATCCTAAAATTTGGACGCGCGCGAGAACTCCCTCCTCATCCAAAATCGCTCCCGCAGCCCAGACACGCGAAATCCCCTTTCTACCCCTCAGCCGGAAATGAAGCTCCACGTCGCGGTGTCAAAACCGGTGGGGGTACGCTGGTAACTTACCCTACATTCCGGACAAGCGCGTCCCTAAGCTTGGCTCCCCCCTCCCACTTCGCCCCCTCCCCCCCCCATTCATACACCAAGGCCGCCAAAACCCGCGAAACCCCACGCTCCTCCGTCGGCCTCCCGACCGCCGCCCAGCCGGAGATTCGTCCCCGACTACGTCGTCCACCACAACAGCTCGCCGTCCCTCATCCACTGCACCGGATGAGGATCCGTTGTCGATCTCGTTGTCCCGCCGGATCAGCCGCCCCGTCCTCCATCTCCAAGGAGTTTCCCCGACGTCCGCCTCGTCTATCGCGCCACCTCAATCCCCACAGCACCGTCTTGACCTGCTCCACCGGAACCGCATCACCCTCACCAATTCCTCCAATGAAGCCGAGGCCAACTCAGCGCCACCAAGGAGGTTCTGCACTCACCGCTGCATTTTATTTTTTATTCGATCTCACGGGGCTGCCGGTGCTCGATACCGAGCAGACATGGCGTCTCCATCGACGGCGCCATCGCCGGCCACATCATCCACGGCGTCTCTCCCCCATGTCGTTGCTTCCTCGGCGGTGACTTCCACAACGGCACTAGCTGCAGCTGCTCTGGCTCTCGCTCGCGCTGCGGCTCTGTTCTTGCTGTCGGTTGCGCTGCTGCACTGCTCCTGCTTTCGTTCGTGCCGCTACTCTTCTCTTGCTCTTGCTTGTGCTACTGCTGCTGCTGCTGCACGACCTTCGGCAGCTACAGGAGTTGCTGCTTTAGCACTCGCTCGCGGTGCTACTGCACGACTTGCTCTCTGCTAGTGCATTCCCTGCTCGAGCGTCTGCTGATTTAGATCACTACTTCTCTGCTACTGGTGCTCGAACGCCCTAAACATCTATTGCAATGCTCTGTTACTAGTTCAATCAGTTTTGACAGTAAAATTCAGTTTCGACTGTGAAGTTCATTTTCTTCACTTAAGTTTAGAGTGAACAGTACTTATAGCATTTGTCGGAGCGGCCGTGGCGCGGCTGATGCATTTTACATATACCACTTTTTGGTGATGTATTTTACATCATCTATTGCAGATGATATTAGGGTCCCACTTCAGATTAAAGTTGTCTATCTTGTCATGCTTCAGCCTCGTCGCCGTACACCTTAGCGGAGCTGCTCCAACGACGGAACCATCCATCACAGTGGAACAGTACCCTCGGTGCCATTTCCAGAGGCCTCGGATCTTCTTCCCCGCCTCCGACAGTCACACCAGCATCATCACCATCCTCCACGTCCAACCCAATGATGCTGAGGTCCACAAGGCTATGGCAAAGAGGTTGTACACTCGTCGCATCACTTTGTTTCTCCATTCCTCTGTTCTTCCAATTCATGTGAGCCAAACACCCAGGTTGACTGAAATCCTATGTTTCCAAATGCTCTGTTTTGCACATGCATTCTTGCATTTCCAGATTGTATTCCAGAGGAAGATAACTGTTCAGATGGAGATTCAGAAGGAGCCGACCATGCATGTTTACCACCTGAGGTGTTTGCTCTAACCTGGCATGCTGATGTTGGTCATATCATGCATATGGCGCCTTGCATTGCTTACATTATACATCTTATAAGTCATCAGCTTAGTTTAGATTTGCTTTGTGTGAATGCCACCTGTTTGGTTTCTATATCATACTCCCACCATTCCTAAATATTTGTCTTTTTAGAGATTTCAACAAGTGACTACATACGGAACAAAATGAGTGAATCTACACTCTAAAATATGTCTATATACATCCGTATGTGGTAGTCCATTTGAAATCTCTAAAAAGACAAATATTTAGGAACGGAGGGAGTATATGGGAATTATGCAATGCCATCTTCTTTAGCCAGGCATCATATACGTGAATCATGCAATGCCATCCTGTTTAGCCAGTCATCGTATATGTGAATTGTATCGTGCCATATTTTTTCCATAATGTATTCCATTTGTCAGCAATGTTTATACATTCATCTACTCTTCCTCTGCATCAGCCATTTGAGTCGGTCATGGGAAAATTTGGAGTGAAAACAAGGTCTTCTGAGCAGTCAGTGCTACCTGTCAATGCAGATTTCTTGCTGGTTACAGATAGCTCCTTAGAGGAGGATTTAGAGAGAGATGACCAGTCGTATTCCCCCCCCCCCGAGGTGCATGCTCTAACTTGGCTGGGTTATATTGCTCATATCATGCATATGGTGTCTTGCATTGCCATGCCATCTGCTTAGATTAGACATGCTTTGTGTGAATGCCTCCTGTTTGATTTCTATATCAGATATGTGAATTATGCAATGCCATGTTTTTCAGCCAGTTATCATATATATGAATTATGCACCGCCATGGAGCCAGGCATCATATATGTGAATTATCTCATGCCATCTGTTTTTTTCATTACGTATTTCATTTGTCGACAATCTGTGTATATTCAACTACTCTTCATGTGTATCAGCCATTTGAGCCGGTTATGGAAAAATCTGGAGTGAAAACAAGGTCTTCAGAGCAGGCAATGGTACCTGTTGAAGCATATATCTCGATGATTACAGGGAGCTCCTCAGAGGAGGATTCAGAGATAGATGACCAGTCCTATATCCCACCTGAGGTGTATGCTCTAAGTTGCAATGTTTATATTTCTCATATGATGCATATGGTGTCTTGCATTGCTTAGTTTAGACATCATATGCACAATATTGAATTCTATCTGCTTAGTTTAGAGATCATACATGCGAGTGCCAGCTACTTAGGTTATGAGTCAATTATGTCAATTATATCATGCCATCATGTATACTTAGACAACATGTATGTGAATTATTTCATCCCAACCTATTTTAGAAAGACATCATATAGTTTTGTCATGTCATCCTGTTTAGGTACTCATCATATGTTGAATTATGCCATTATATCCTGTTAAGTTATCCATCATATATCTGAAACTGTGTCATGCTATCCTATTTAGTTAGGCATCATATATGTGAAATTGTGTCATGCTGTCCTGTTTGGTTAGACAACATATATGTGAATTACCACATTTGTCTATCATACAATGTCTGTACGTTCAATTTCGTTTCTTGTTTATCAGCCATTTGAATTGGAGGGAGTGATGGCAGTATCTAAGGGAGTAAAAACCCGTTCTTCACAAAAGACAATGCTACCCGTGGATGCAGATAGAACCATGGTTGTACTGGCCTACAAACTAGCCCCACCACACATAATCGAGACTCTTCCAGATTGCACTCTTACACCATTGGGCAGAGAACTAGCTACAATCCATCTAACCACAACCCCAGCGGATAGTAACCCACTTATAGTTGACAAAACACCATGTCCACCACAGAGTACCCCCACACGAGCAGTTTGTAAAGCTACTGCAGTGCCCAAAGCACGAAGACCACCACAACAGTGAGATAAGGTTCAAGATAGTGAGACAACCCTGTTGGTCTCCAAGAAAGGTGATAAAAACGATCTTGTAGACAGTGAGAAAACCCAAAGTCCTACGTTGATGTAGTGTTTGAGTTACTGGCCAGTACCGCTGGCACAAGCTCTTCGAACTCACTGCCTGAATCACTTCGGCTTCTTCACTCTCAGCTACAAGCTGAAAGGCATCAGTCATCTGTGCTGCGGCAAGAAGCCGAAGGACTGAGGAAGTCCCTGCAGAATTCAGATGCGTACTTTCTTGTGCAACAGCAAGCGCTGGAGGATTTAAGCGCCAAACAAGAGAAAGTTAATAAGCTTTCTAAGCATCTTGCCAGCATTATGGGTACCCAGGATATTGTTTCTTGAACTCTTTTGAAGTGGTTTCAGTTCTGGACTTGTTTTGCTGCGGCGTTTATATGCTGTTGTGTTCCCTATATTTGCACTGGTGGTGAACTTTGATGCCCAGTGGATGTAATATGTGTAATAGCCGTGATAGCCTAGCATAAGTTGCTTGCTTATTTATTTCCTTGTTGTCTTGTTTATTTGTTTGCTTGTAGTCAGTGCAGTTCTTTTTCCGCGGTTTGCTAGTGGTTGCAATAACCTATTTTTTAAAACTAGGCCACAATAACCATGGGCTAATATTTACTGTAGTGACACTGGGCCTCCTACGGGTTGTAGAAACAGTGGGCCTTCTACGGGCCGTAGAAACAGTAGGCCTTCTACAGGCCGTAGAAACATTGGGCCTTCTACGTGCCGCAGAAACAATGGGCCTTCTACGGGCCCTATCATCAATGGGCCTTATACGGGCCATATGATCGATTGGCCAAACATGGGCCAATAACAGGCCGCACTATGGCCGTGAACGGGCTAGAGTTGGAATCGTCCGTTCATGGGCCGACCATAACGGGCCATTGTTAATAGGATGTATTTGAGGACGCTATGAAAACGACCCAATGTATTAACGAACCACAAACGGGCCGACTGTAACCATAGGCTGAATTTGGCCCACAAGAAGAAAATTACAGTAACAGGTCATAAGTAAACAAATGCTCGAAAAGAGCCCAAGAATAAATGGGCTCTGAGAAGGCCTAAAGATAACATGGGCTGGAAATGGCCCAACTGAATAACGGGCCATTAATGGGTATAAAGTGATACACTGTTCATTACGGGCCAGTTTCACCATGGGCCATTAATGGGTCTAAAGTGATACATTGTTCATTGCGGGCCAGTTTCACCACGGGCCGTTAATAGGCCAAGAGTTACATAGGGCCTCATATGGGCCGAAAGACGTCATGGTCCATACATGGGCCAGAAGTGAAAACGAGCTGGAATCATATTGGATGGCCCAAATGTTGCTACTGGGCCTAATTCGGGTAGGGCGTAACGGGCCTTGGGTTAGGGGGCTGTAAATGGGCTATATGCAAACAGGTTGTTAACAGGCTTTCCATGGGCCGGACCGTCACCTTTTGACCAAGTCAAACGGGCTGGCCTTTTCACAGGAATGGGCCTCTGTTGGGCCGGGCCACGTGTCGAGGTATCATAGGTGCCTTCTATCCAATGAGTGGATGACATCTGTCCTAACAATGAGCCGACACGTGTTTCCTCCAGCCAATGATGATTTTACACGTGGAAAATCCCCATTGGTCGGGGCTGTTAACGGGTTATTGGATCCAAAACCCGACCCGATAGCTTAACGGCGTTCCATTACGGTGGATGCCACATGTCGGTCACCCTTGACGAAAACACTTCTATGACGCGCTATTTATCATCATGGAAGTGGACACTTCCGTGATGATAATTTTGCTAATGTCATGGAACACTTCTACGACAGCACAGGTATGACTATCTTGATTCTGTCATAAATTTGTCATGGATGTACATGCATGACAAAAAACGCGACCTACTATGGCAAACACGTATCATCACGGAAGTGTATTTTTTGTAGTGCAATAGAGTTCAAGAAAGGTTAGCCCTGCTGGGGAGCTGCAGCGCAAGAAGCTGAGCAAGATGATGAGACTACGCTTGTTCAACACTTATATCTTCCTCACTCTGAAAGATAAACAAGCAGACAGATGACATGTTTTGCACATAAAAGTATCAGTGCTGACAATTCATCACATTTCTTACTGACAAATAAAGAAACACAGTTTAAAATTGCATTAACACAAGATGGTATTGTTCAGGTCAAGACATGGCAAGAAATGACATTGTGAAGGAGTTGGCAGCTTCACGACACCACTGGATTACAGATCAAGAACTCATAAGTATCAATGGTTAGTGTGCTGTCAATTTATCCCATTTCAGAATGGCAAATAAAGAGACGGTTTAAATAATAGTAGAATGATATGACATTGTTCATAGTTAAGACATTGCAGAATATGACATTGTGTTGTAGTGGGTAGGTTGACCACACTACTGGATTACGGATGAAGAATAGAAGCATACATGCAGTGCAAAAGAAGATCTCTTGCTCTGTATAGTTTAATTTACATGGTATGAAGAAGGAACTTGGTCGTGCAACTGAAAACTTAAATTGAGAAGGACAAACTTTTGTTTATGAACTACATAATAAACTTTAAACATGCAATTTAATGCAAACACCAAAAATAAACAGCTGTTGCAGTCATGCCTAACCAAATATACACAACAAAGTTTGAAGGCTTGAGAAGGACAAACTTACATTACTGGTGAAGACATGCTCTATAAAGCCCTTGTCCATGCTGATGGGGGGGGGGCAATTCAAGAAGTTTACCAAAGAATCTTCTTCATAAGCATTTCCTTTATTCTACATTTTGTTAAGAGCAAATATAGATGTGATAATATACAAAAAATGGAGAATATTTAAGATAAGATGAAGAGTGATGCTAAATAACCAAGTAGCTATAAATGTATGTGCAGCGATACAGGCAAAAGGCACACCCAAGAGCAATGCACAGCTAAACTTCTTCAGTACCAACCTTATGGTGAGAGTAAATATTGATCTGATGTGTAGAAAATGGAGGGCAAAGGAAAATAAGTTGCAGGCTGATGGCACATGAACAACTACCTGTCAATATAAGTACACTGATAAAGGGTAGCATGTACTTACAAGAACAATGCAGAGCTAAAAAAATTCATCGGTATTGGATATATTCTACACTAATGTAACCATTCATACAAATCAGATAATTTGGAGCGAACAATTGATAAGCAAGCTATCATGCATACTGCTATCACATAATGAACCAGGTATTTATGCAAGTACAGTGATACAGGACAACAAGTACTAACAAGATCAAAGCAGCGGGCATCATATTTGCGATATCCTGTCGTTCTTTTCAAACCAGAATTCTTCTTCGAGCAGATTTCCTGCAAAAAAGATCCGTAAGGCACATGCGAAAAAGTAGAAGTTTAAATTGTCATGTGATTTCATAGACAGTACCTTATCCTGGGAACGAGACCAGTGCATAACAAGGTTTTTCCATTCAATGTCTTCTAAATTTAGCACATGAGACTTCACCGGAAATTCGTTTATAGACTTGCCATCAAAGTGTGATTTTCTCAGGTAACACCGATACTGCTGCAATGCTTCCTTGAAAAGCACAAGCAAGCTTTGCTAGCCATGACTATCCAGATTGACCCTCGCCTAGTTACAACAATGTAATGTAAATCATTGATGTGTTCAATCAGCAGAAAACAGGAAAATAATAACCATGAATAATAGCACTTACACGTAAGATGGACAGGAAGATGTGAAAATGGTGTTTGTCTTCACTATAATGTTCCCATGATGGGAATATATGAACATAGTCCCTAACAACATTGAAAGCATTGTCTTTTAAACTGGGAATAAATGGAATGGGGTTCCAATCTGCAGGAATTGGCCGTCTTTGCAGTTGGGATAGGTCTTCGGCCGGTGGACTTGCTGTACTTTTTGCTGGAGTGGGATTTTTTTGTGGTACGGCTGGTGCTATGGCAAATGAAGTTGGTATACTTTTTGCTGGAGTGCAGGTCCTGTGTGGTGGGGCTAGTGGTGTGGCTAGTGAAGTATGGGTATAGTCTGCTGGAGTCGGTCCTACGTTTTGTGTCACTGGTTGTATAGCCAATATAAGTGGGGTATTGTCTGATTTCTCCGGCACCACCATGTTTTTCAAGGACTTTGCTGGTGCTCCTTCAGGTTCGGCAATCACCCTCTTCCTTCTTGATGTCTAATGCACAAGAACAACATTTGAGTGGAAAAACATGGTATGATGACAGATGGAATATGTATTGATAATGGTTGGGCATGGCATCTCGAGTTATATTATGAGTAAACTAAGCAGATGGCGGTGCAACAAAGTAGAAGAAATGCAAGACAACATATGCAAGATACGTGCAATCAATAAAACCTTGCCAAATTAGAACAGGCACCTTGATGGGTGAACAGGACAGGCCATCTGCCTTTGACTACTCGAGGTTAGAATAGTCATTAGGATGATATTCTGAACAAGAATCAACAGGTGGGGAGCGTATGAGTTTCATTGCATCCAGAATGGCACTCAATGTCTTGGTGCCAATTTTGTAAGTCATTGCAGTGTTTAGCTTCAAGAGTGGACTGCTGCTAGTGCAACACAAAGAAGCTACATAGATCATAGTGTAGATATAACAGGGAAAATCGTAAGCATTAGAGTAAAATTAGCAAAGTGGAACTTGCTAGAATATATGTGCTAGTACTGCTGGTACGGCTACAAAGGCTTCGGATACCAGTTCTCTTCAACTGAAGGTGCGGTACTATTAATATCAGTGTAACTCTCAAAGGCGACATAGCTCCCCGCAAGTCCTTGCTATTCTTATAGGATTCAAGTGGGCAGGTCACTACAAATCCTATTCCTATGTTTACAAAATCCTACGAGTCAAAGAGGCTCAAAGTGTCCATCACAACCGACCGTATAGACCTCTACACTGCAAATGTCCCTGCTCACCTTCAGTACAAGGAACATACTGTACTACTATCATACTCCCTCCATTCCAAAATATAGGTCTTGGTAGAGATTTCCACTATGGATCACATACAGATGTATCTAGATACATTTTAGAGTGTAGATTCACTCATTTTGATCCATATGTAGTCCATGGTGGAATCTATACAAAGACTTGTATTTAGGAACGGAGAGAGTGCATATTAAAGAAGAACGGAAGAGGAACATGGTAAAGAAGAGCAAGCAGATTTTGGATAATAAAATGTTGGTTGCACAGTACCCACACATGATGAACTAGAGCGCATTAAGAACGCAACTCCCAGCTGTCACTCAACCATTTCAGGCGGTTGGATGAAGATCCTACGTCTCCTAACCCTTCTTCTTCCTCGTCTCTGATTCTTCCCATATAGAACACCACACGGGCCGCCGGCCGGACCACCGGCCCCCACCGCCTGTGTTCCTCCGCCACCCTCACTCCCCACCCGCATCGAGTTTTCTTCATTCGGCGAGGCCCCACAACCACCCGAGCCCCTTTGTTCGCACCGGCTAACTCTGGCGAGCTCTGTAAAATCACCTGACCCAATTTTGAAATTTAGTCTACTGTGATTTAACTAGTGTGGAATGTAAAAGGGGAAAATCATAAGCATTGGGAGTGTAGTGTTGTGCATGCCATGGTGGACCTGAAGGTGCAAACCGGACAAAGGCAACTTCACAACCAAGACAAGAAATCAGAGTAAAGCGGTGGTGATCTATTTTCTTGCTGCGATAAATAAGTTGAGCAGATACGAAAGAGTACTGCCTCTGGTGCGGTGCCGTGTACGCATCTGCTGAGAAATTGACGGTGTTGCGGTAGCGATGGCTGTCGGCAGTGTGGAACCAGATCTAGGAGGATAGACGGTGGCGGCAGGGCGCGGTGGATGAGACGGTCGTAGGAGCGGTGCTAGAAAGGTGGACAATGGCGGGGATGAAGCGAGAGGACGGGATGCAAGGATCCCGGTTCGAAGCCGTGGATGAGAGAGGTGATCTCTTATAATGGACGGCGGCGTCGGGGTATCAGCTCCGGCATGGTGGAGGAGGACGGCGGTGGATGGGGTGGAGGACGACGACGGACGGAGGAGGGTGGGGTGTAGAGGGTGTTTTGGCGCCCACGGAGTACGAATGGGGAAAAGGGAGGTAGAGAGGAAGGGGGAACCATGTATTCAGGGTGCGCTTGTCTCAAATGCGAGGAAATTTACAAACTTAGCCCCTGTTTCAAATTTGTACTACATCACAGCAACATTAGTCGATTGGGGATAGGACGGTAATCTCGCATACACCGAATATTTGCCGATGAGAGTTTGTTTTTGGCACCCACCGTGTATGAATATGATTAGGGGAGGGAGTCGATTTCGGCCGAGGACACACTGTGTTTTGGCGCCCACCGTGTATGAATCCGGGTGAGAGGCGGTTACGTCACGTTTGGGTGAAATTAGAAACCTACCCCTATGGAAACTTATAGAAATCCAGCAGATAGGCGGTAGTAATTTCCATCTCGCAGATTTTGGTTTCGGGCAGTTACTGTGACTTTCCCCGCCTCGTTCAAATTTTGCACAGTGCACATTTACCGTGCCAACTCAATTCGAATCCCGTTTGTATTCTATTTTTTCGGGCGGGATCCATTTTCAATTGGAATTACATTCTATATACATCACTTTTTTATATATACTTTCAAAAGCACAACAAAGAATTCTGCTCCTTTATATGTATAATATGATTTACAAATACAACGATTTCAAAATCTTAAGGTTGAATTCGATTTTTTAACCAAATTATGTTCTACTAAAATGTATGGATCAGTAATATCTACATATTAAATAACATAGATGTGCGTGAATTCATATGAGTATGCATGTTTGATAGATCAATTTTGGTTCGAGTATGATTGCATGTATCATCATCTCGAATTCAAATAATTGAATCCCTTTTTTGTTCACTCCTTTCACGCCCATCTCTCTCGCATGCATGCTCCTTCAGGTAGCTATCACTCTCTTTTCTCCAGCTCACCCTCACGCTCACTTCATGTTTCTCCTATCCTCGCAAACATGGTCTCTCGACGTCTCCCTTGAGAAGTGCCACACTCTCCCTATCATTATACATTACACGGTTTTCATTATCTCTCACGTCTCTACCATTCTCTGGTATCACTCGGTACCTAAGATTTCTTTTTCACCGCCACACACATAGTCTCCACTTGTCTTTCACTTTGTCTTTCTCTCTATGGGATTCTCTCACACACCCTATATGTCTCTACATATGACCCATACCACTAAAATTACTCTCTCTTTCTCTCTTTCTCTCTCTCTCTCTCTCTCTCTCTCTCTCTCTCTCTCTTTCTCTCTCTCGTGTAGACACAACATTTGTTGCGGTCTCCTTTTCGTCTCCATCCCAGACTGACATTATTCATTTGTTTACCAATCAGTCAACCCCCCTCTCTCTCTCACAGACACACACACACACACAACTCCTGCTTCCACTCCCCTTCCCGACTACCGTCTCTCTCTCGCACACACAAAACTCTCGCTTTCGCACCCCGACTCATATTTCTCTCAGAAACATTTATCGACTAGCTAGCCTCTAGATAGGTTTATACACCCGCACACTCATGCTTCCACTATCGCATACATGTCTCTCTCCCACTTCTTGTATCTATGTAGATTTTTCTTCCCTTCTTGAGACATGCCCTCTCGATCATGCACACACACACACTATCGCCTCATTTTAGTTTGATACCTATCACACACACACTCCTTGTGTTTTTGTCACAGATGCACTCCGTCCTCCTCCACTCTCCCTCTCTCTCACACACACATGGGCTTTTTGCAACAACTAGCAAGATGCCCATGCGTTGCACAGAACATCAAGATGCATTTGTATGAGTAATTTATCTTGTGGGGGAAAGGGATGAATGAGGGAAGGCCTTATTTGCAAATGTGGATAGGGGTGTGGGTATCTTTTTGCAAAATTGCCATAGTTTCCTTCCTATCCGTTAGATATAGATCGGACGGCCTATATTGCAGGATGGCAGGCACACGATCATCACCGACAATGCTTTTTATATGAGTAGGGATAAAAATAGAGTTGGTGATGATGGTGGGCGTGCCATCCTGCAATGTAGGTCATCGAATTTATATCTGATGGATAGGAAGGAAAATATGGCAATTTACCCACACTCTTCACCACATTTGCTGACAAGGCCTTCCCTTGTTCATCCTTTTCTCCCAAAAGATCTTGATGTTCCATGGAACTCACGGGCATCTTTCTAGTAAGAGTAGATATTAGATATATACCACTTCTCGAATCTTGAAACCAACAACATTCCTTCCTTATCTCATCAAAACTGCCAAAGGAATATATTTTGAGTAAAACATAACATATTTTTAATGATATACGTATTTCAAAAGTAGACTTTTTTTTCTATCAAATCGGTGAATATGTATTAATCTACTTTGATCGTGTGGCAACGCATTGGCACATTCCTAGTAGTTATTATAATTTTTTGGACACCAGACAAACGGTGGAGTACATATACGAAGAGAAGAGGCGCACGCACGCAGTCGGCCTCTCGCTGTCTTGCACACATGAGTGTTATGTAAAGGCGATGTTAACAAATAAACCCTAAAACCCTAGGTACATGATTGCTACATTCGCGGTACCGGGTACGTGGTGGGGCACCTTTGTCGGAATAGTCAGCTCGCATGATAATTTGATCCGTAGGAGTTGATGGTCGGGACCACAGGTGAACGACTTGGAGCGCGGTGGCTCGTCAGTTGCCACTGATCGAGTTGCCACGTTTAAAATATCATTTTTTAGCGGGGTTAAGAGTTCCGATTTTCAATGGCACGTTATAAGTAGTCACTAGTTTTTAGAACGATTGGTATGGAGCGAAAATGGAATTCATAGTACCACGTACCTCCTTGGTGTATGGTTGTATTGGTTTATGTTGCGAGATGTTGAACCTGGTAGTTCTAGGGCAAATACTATGGTTTAGATTTAGATACTGGTTTTCAGTAATGAAAATCGAAGGGGGAAACTCTTCTTTGATTACGAAATCTAACCGTTACACACAATTCACCAAACTTGGTGGGACCAAATCAGAAAACTCGGTCGGACCGATTTAGTTCATAATGTGACCGTTAGGCATTTCGGTGGGACTGACACATCAACTCGGTGGACCGATATCATTAGGGTTAGGGCATAACATAATCTCGGTTTGACCAATTACACGAACTCGGTTGGACCAACTTTGGTAATAAGCAAACCAAGGAGTTGGTCAGGAAAACTCGGTGGGACCGATTCGCTCGTCTTGGTGCGACCGAAACATTACAGAAAGGAAATAGGGAGTTTGCATTGCAAACTTGGTGGGACTGATCACTCATCTCGGTTAGACCGAAACATTGCAAAGGGAAACAGGGAGTTTGCAATCTCATCTCAATGAGACCGAGATCCCTATCGGTTAGACCGAAGTGACTAGGGTTTCTGGCAGTGGCTATGTCAACTGAACTCGATGGCGCCGGATGGATCAAATTGGTGGGGCCGAGTTTGACTTTTGGTTTGGGACATATGTGGATGTGAGAAAGTGGTTGAGGGCTTTTGGAGCATATCACTAAGAATTTTGAGCAAGCAAGCCATTAATTAACACCTCATCCCCTTTTAATAATATTGGCTTTCCTATGGACTCAATGTGATCTTGGATCACTGAAACAGAAAATGTAGAGTCTTGAACTTTGGAGCTTGAGCCAATCCTTTGTCCTTAGGATTTTGAGGGGTCCATGTTCCTAATCCATGCCATGACAATCATTGAACTTTCCTGAAATATTCATCTTGAAAAGGCATTAGTTCAATGAGCTATATGTTGTTAATCATTACTAATACGTCTCCGTCAGATCTACTTTTCCAAATACTTTTTCCCTTGTTTTGGACTCTAACTTGCATGATTTGAATGGAATTAACCCGGACTGACGCTGTTTTCAGCAGAACTTCCATGGTGTTATTTTTGTGGAGAAATAAAAGTTCTCGGAATGACCTGAAAATCCATGGAGCAACTTTTCAGAATTAATGAAAAATACTGGCGAAAGAAATAGCGTCAGGGGGCCCACATCCTGTCCACGAGGGTGGGAGGCGCGCCCCCTTCCCCTGGGCGTGCCCCCTGCCTCTTGGGCCCCCAACTCCATATATTTGCTTTCGTGGAGAAAAAAATCAGAGAGAAAGTTTCATCGCATTTTACGATACGAAGCAGCTGCCAAGCCCTAATCTCTCTTGGGAGGGCTGATCTGGAGTCCGTTCGGGGCTCTGGAGAGGGGGATTCGTCGTCGTCGTCATCATCAACCATCCTCCATCACCAATTTCATGATGCTCACTGCCATGCGTGAGTAATTCCATCGTAGGCTTGCTGGACGGTGATGGGTTGGATGAGATTTACCATGTAATCAAGTTAGTTTTGTTAGGGTTTGATCCCTAGTATCCACTATGTTCTGAGATTGATGTTGCTATGACTTTGCTATGCTTAATGCTTGTCACTAGGGCCCGAGTGCCATGATTTCAGATCTGAACCTATTATGTTTTCATGAATATATGTGAGTTCTTGATCCTATCTTGCAAGTATATAGTCACCTATTATGTGTTATGATCTGACAATCCCGAAGTAACAATAATCAGGATACTTCTCAGTGATGACCGTAGTTTGAGGAGTTCATGTATTCACAAAGCGCTAATGCTTTGGTATGGTTCTCTATTAAAAGGAGACCTTAATATCCCTTAGTTTCCCTTAGGACCCCGCTGCCATAGGAGGGTAGGACAAATGATGTCATGCAAGTTCTTTTCCATAAGCACGTATGACTATATTCGGAATACATGCCTACATTACATTGATGAACTGGAGCTAGTTTTGTGTCACCCTATGTTATAATTGTTACATGATGAACCGCATCCGACATAATTATCCATCACTGATCCAATGCCTACGAGCTTTTCACATATTGTGCTTTGCTTATTTACTTTACCATTGCTACTATTACAATTGCTACAAAACTGCTACCGTTACTTTTGCTAGCGTTACCGTTACTTCCATACTACTTTGCTACTAAATACTTTGCTGCAGATACTAAGTTATCCAGGTGTGGTTGAATTGACAACTCAACTACTAATACTTGAGAATATTCTTTGGCCCCCCTTGTGTTGAATCAATAGAATTGGGTTGAATACTCTACCCTCGAAAACTGTTGCGATCCCCTATACTTGTGGGTTATCAAGACTAGTTTTTGGCGCTATTGCCGGGGAACATAGCTCTATTCTTTGAGTCACTTGGGATTTATATCCGCTGATCACTATGAGGAACTTGAAAGACGAAAGAACTAAGATTTTTCCCTCAACTACGAGGGGAGGTAAGGAACTATCATCTAGCTCTGCACTAGATTCTCCTTCTGTTTTGAGTAAGCTTGCGACACCTAAACCTGCTACTGCTATGAATTCTGATATGTCGCATGTTATTGATGATGCCACTTCCGCTATGCATGATACTTATGATGAAACTAGTTTTGCGCTTGATACTACTTTGCCATTAGGTGAATTTCTTGATGAACAACTTTCTAGGGCTAGAGAGAATGAAATTCTTGAAACTGAAATTATTGAAGATAGTGATGATGAAGGTTCTCCCCCTAAGTATGAATTGCCTGTTGTTCCAGAGGGTTATGTTATGGATGAAGAAACTACTAGAGCTATTCTTGCTTACAATGATAGATCTGATCTTAAGAGGTTATTAGATAAATGGAAACAGAAATATCTAAATGCTAGAATGAAATATAACCCTGCTTTTGCTACTTCACCTATCTTTGTTACTGATAAGGATTATGAATTCTCTGTCGATCCTGAAATAATTACTTTGGTTGAATCTGATCCTTTTTATGGCAATGAATCTGAAAGTGTTGTGGCACATCTTACTAAGTTAAATGATATATCCACCCTGTTCACTAATGATTAGAAGTCTCGCTATTATTATATCTTTAAGATATTTCCATTCTCATTAAAGGGTGATGCTAAAACTTGGTTTAATTCTCTTGATCCTGGTTGTGTGCACAGTCCCCAGGATATGATTTATTACTTCTCTGCTAAATATTTCCCTTCTCATAAGAAACAAGCTGCCTTGAGGGAAATATATAATTTTGTGCAAATTGAAGAAGAGAGTCTCCCACAAGCTTGGGGGAGGCTTCTCCGATTACTTAATGCTTTGCCTGATCATCCTCTTAAGAAAAATGAAATACTTGATATCTTTTATAATGGACTAACAGATGCTTCCAAGGACCACTTGGATAGTTGTGCTGGTTGTGTTTTCAGGGAAAGAATAGTCGATCAAGCTGAATTGCTATTGAATAATATGTTGACTAATGAGAATAATTGGACTCTTCCTGAGCCAATTCCTGAGCCAATTGAGCCAACTCCTGAGCCTACCCCTAAAGCAACTCCGAAGAAGAGGAGTGTTCTATTTCTCAATCCTGAAGATATACAAGAGGCAAAGAAATCTATGAAAGAAAAAGGTATTAAAGCTGAATATGTTAAGAATTTACCTCCTGTTGAAGAAATACATGGTCTTAATATACCACCTATTGAAGAAACACATTGTCTTGATAACCCGACACAGGTAGTAAAGGTAAATTCTCTCTATAGATATGATAAGGTTGAAATCCCGTCTACTAAGTTTCCTAGCCAATGTTTGGATGAATTTGTTGGCTTTATGGCTAGAGAAGAAAACTTCAATGCTTATGTTGGTAGAGACTTAAAAAGTAATGCTTACATGATTGGACGCTTGAGTGATTATATGGCTAGATCTAAAGGTGAACTTAAACTCATTAGTAAATATGCATCTATGGTTACCACTCAAGCAGAACAAGTACTTAAATCTCAAAATGATTTGCTTGATGAATTAAATAATAAACATGATTTTTGTGTTAGAGTGGCTACTAGAACTGGTAAAATGACTCAGGAACCTTTGTATCTTGAAGGCCACCCTAAGAGAATTGAGAAAGATTCTCAGAGAAATAATTTAGATGCACCTAGTCCTTCTAAAAAGAATAAAAAGAAAAATGATAGGACTTTGCATGCTTCTAGTGAACCTGTTGTAGACACACCTGAGAATCCCAATGATATTTCTATTTCTGATGCTAAAACACAATCTGGTGATGAACGTGAACCTAGTGATTGTTAATGATAATGTTCATGTTGATGCTCAACCTAGCAATAATAATGATGTAGAGACTGAACCTGCTGTTGATCTTGATAACCCACAATCAAAGAATCAACGTTATGATAAAAGAGACCTTGTTGCTAGGAAGCACAGTAAAGAAAGAGAACCATGGGTTTAGAAACCCATGCCTTTTCCTCCTAAGCCATCCAAGAAAAAGGATGATGAGGATTTTGAGCTCTTTGCTGAAATGATTAGACCTATCTTCTTACGTATGCGCTTAACTGATATGCTTAAAGTGAATCCTTATGCTAAGTGTATGAAAGATATTATTACAAATAAAAGAAAGATACCAGAAACTGAAATTTCCACCATGCTTGCTAATTACACTTTTAAGGGTGGAATACCAAAGAAACTTGGAGATCCAGGAGTACCAACTATACCATGCTCCATTAAAAGAAACTATGTTAAAACTGCTTTATGTGATCTTGGAGCCGGTGTTAGTCTTATGCCTCTCTCTTTATATCGTAGGCTTGAATTCAATAAGTTGACAACTACTGAAATATCTTTGCAAATGGCTGATAAATCAACTGCTATACCTGTCGGTATTTGTGAGGATGTGTCGGTTGTGGTTGCAAACATTACTATCTTAACGGACTTTGTTATCCTTGATATTCCTGAGGACGATAGTATGTCGATTATCCTTGGTAGACCCTTTTTGAATACTAAAGGGGCTGTTATTGATTGCAACAAAGGCAATGTCAGTTTTCATGTTAATGGTAATGAGCATACGGTACACTTTCCGAGGAAACAACCTCAAGTTCATAGCATCAATTCTATTGGAAAAATTCCAACTATCATTATTGGAGGTTTTGAATTTCCTCTTCCTATTGTCAAGAAGAAATATGATATTCTTATTATTGGGGATGTTCATATCCCCGTTGAGGTAACCTAGTGTTATTCGAAATTTCTCCGGTTCCATGTTATTCGGAATGAGTTTGTTAGCAAGACTTGATCAACCTTGTTAGTGGATTCCTTTTGATGATCATGAGATGGATGAAATTAGAAGGCACAACCATCTGTACCCTCCTTTTACATTATGTTATTTAGTTTAAATAAAGCAAAAATAGTATTTTCTGTCTGTTTTCTGAATTATCCATGCAATAAAAAATATCCCGAAAATAAAAGTTCTCCAAATGCCCTGCAAATTTAATATGATTTTTTCTGGATTATTTGAGAATATCTGGCACTAAGAACACAATAGGGGGAGCTGGCACCTGGCCACGAGGGTCCCGGGCGCGCCCACGCTTACAGGGAGCGCCCCGGCCTCATGGGCCCATAGTGGCCTCCCTCCACTTATTCCTGCACCCACACACTTCATCTTCCTCCCAAAAAAATCACCATCCAGCTCAAGAACGAGTTCTAGCAAACTTTGTTGCGATTTTCGATCTCCTTGCTCAAAGCTCCATTCACAAAACTGCATTGGGAGATTGTTCCTTGGTATGTGACTCCTCCAATGGTCCAATTAGTTTTTGTTCTAGTGCTTTATTCGTTGCAATTTTTTGCTGCCTAGGTGACCCTGTTCTTGAGCTTGCATGTCAAATTTATGAGGTCCCAAGTAATTCTAATGCATGATATAGGCTCTAGGCACTTGTAGGAGTAGTTGCTATCAGTTTTGTTGAGCTTGATTCACTTTTATTTTGAGTTACTAAAATTTTTAGAAATTTTTCAGAGAAAGAAATATGTCTAGGAAAATGTACCAAGGTGGTTCTTCAAGAAAGAAAGGACCCAGGCTCGCAATGCGTGAGCAAGATGATGAACCACCAAGGGAAGCTGACGTACGGCCTTGTGAATGGCCGTCAGAAGAGTTTATGGTTAATGCAGGCATCAAGGATGAATTTGATGCATATGTGCGTAATGCCGATCTTGGGGACTTCATGCAAGATTACTGTCCTCAGTACTACTATTTGACTGATTCATTCGTGAGAAGGTTTAAATTTACATCTTCGCGTAATTCTCCAACTGTCCTGTTTCATATCTATGATAAATCATACACCATGGACTTAGAAGATTTTACTACTACTTGCAAACTCCTGCAGTGGGGCAATGTTAATGAACCCCGTAAATCTGAATATAAAGACTTCCTTGCTAGCATCACTGTGGGAGAATCTAGAGATATAGCACAAGCTACCATAGGGAGCATTCATTTTCCTACTATACATTATTTTGCTCTTTTCATTGGTAGATGCATTAATGGTAAGGATGAAGCATGTCACATGTGTGTTCCTGATCTTTGTGTTCTTAAGAGTGCTGTATTAGGTGATAAAGAATACAACTTGGGGGCAATTATTGCACGTAGGTTGCATAATAATGGTTTAGTTGAAGATTTATTTGGAGGGATTTATGCGACCCATGTGGCTAATTATCTTGGTATACCTCCACATGAAGATGATAGGGAGTTGCCTCCCGCTTATTTAGATTATAATGTCATGGTTAGCCATCATTTTCTTGAAAGGAATGAACAATTCCTCCAGTATCGACTAATCTTTGTCAGACGTCGCACTGTCCATATTACTCTCCCTGCCACTGCCCTCTTTGATTATCAGGAAAAAAGAAGATATGTTATCACCAGGGAGGAGGCAACCGAGTACAAGATGAGGATGGAGGCAGCTCGCCGCCATGCCGCGGCTGAGGAGGCAATGGCTGCTGCATCTCAGTGCGACCCCAGTTACAACTTCGGATATCAATCAGGCTACCCATGGCCATAGACCAACTTAGGCCAAAAGCCTAAGCTTGGGGGAGTACGTATTTCTCACCGACATTACATTCATGTTCACACACACTCATTCTAGTTGTCGGTGCTCATACTTTTTCATTGTACTATCCATGCTAGCTTAATTTCCTTTTCTAGCTTTCTTCTTGTGTGTTTGATAAACCTTAAGAAAAAACAAAAACAATTGGTCACCTTACTTTCCATGCTTGTAGTAGTAATTAAAAGAAAACCCAAGGGAGCTTTCCCATGTAAATAGTTTTATTTCTTTTCTTTCCTTTGGGGGTCGAGAGGAGAAGACCATAATGAAAATGTTTAGTGGATCTCACATGCATGATTGTTGATTTAACCAAGAGCCCATATTACCTTGTCTTCTCCCTTGAATTGAATGCCTACAGATTCCAGCTTAGTCCAATGCACGTGTACTATCATTATTATCCACATCGTTCGGTCATGCAAGTGAAAGGCAATAATGACGATACATGATGGACTGATTGATATGAGAGAAGCTGGTATGAACTCGACCTCTCTTGCTTTTGTAAATATGATTAGTTCATCGTTCCTGATTCAGCCTATTATGAATAAACATGTTTGCAATGACAATTAGAGATTATAGTTGCTTATGCCATGCTTAATTAGCTAGGAGCTTATAATGGTTTACCTTGCATGCAACATGCTATTAAAATGGTTGTGATGTGGTATGATAGGGTGGTATCCTCCTTTGAATGATTCGAGTGACTTGACTTGCCACATGTTCACGCATGTACTTGAAACAAAATCAACATATCCTTCACGATATTTATGTTCATGGTGGATTATATCCTACTCAAGCTTGCACTCGGTGTTGATTAATTTTAATGCATGTTCATGACTGTTGTCGCTCTCTCAGTTGGTCGCTTCCCAGCCTTTTGCTAGCCTTCACCTGTACTAAGCGGGAATACTACTTGTGCATCCAAACTCCATAAACCGCAAAGTTATTCCATATGAGTCCACCATATACCTTCCTATATGCGGTATTTACCTGCCGTTCCAAGTAAATTTGTATGTGTCAAACTCCAAACCTTCAAATGAAATTCTGTTTTGTATGCTCGAGCAGCTCATGTATCAACTAGGGTTGTCTGTATCTTCCATGCTAGGTGGGTTATTCTCAAGAGGAGTGGACTCTGCTCCTCATTCACGAGAAAATGGCTGGTAATCGGGATGCCCAGTCCCATGATCAAAAGATCAAATCAAATCAAAATAATTAAACAAAACTCCCCCAGGATTGTTGCTAGTTGGATGCACCCGTTGTTTCGGGCAAGCCATGGATTGATGCTTGTTGGTGGTGGGGGAGTATAAACTTTACCATTCTGTTTGGGAACCGCCTATAATGTGTGTAGCATGGAAGATATCGAGATCTCATAGTTGTTACGTTGACAGTGAAAGTATACCACTCAAAAATGTTATTCATTTCTATTTTAAAATCGAGCTCTGGCACCTCTACAAATCCCTGCTTCCCTCTGTGAAGGGCCTATCTATTTACTTTTATGTTGAGTCATCACCCTCTTATTAAAAAGCACCCGCTGGAGAGCACTGCTGTCATTTGCATGCATTACTATTAGTTTATATTGGGCATGACTTGACTGGATCTCTTTTACCATGATTTACAATGTTTAGTCAGTCCTTGATCTTTAAAGGTGCTCTGCATTTATGTTTTGCGGTCTCAAAAAGGGCTAGCGAGATACCATCTTGTCATATCATATTATGATTGTTTTGAGAAAGTGTTGTCATCCGAGTTTTATATTATTGCTCACTAGTTGATTATGCCATTGATATGAGTAAACATGAGACCTAAGTGTTATTGTGAACATGGTTAGTTCATAATCTTTGCTGAAAACTTTAATGCTGGCTTTACATATTTACAACAACAAGAGCAAACAGAGTTTGTAAAAGTTTTTCTTTATCACTTTCAGTTTGTCAATTGAATTGCTTGAGGACAAGCAAAGGTTTAAGCTTGGGGGAGTTGATACGTCTCCGTCGTATCTACTTTTCGAAACACTTTTGCCCTTGTTTTGGACTCTAACTTGCATGATTTGAATGGAACTAACCCGGACTGACGCTGTTTTCAGCAGAACCGCCGTGGTGTTATTTTTGTGCAGAAATAGAAGTTCTCGGAATGACCTGAAAATCCACGAAGCAACTTTTCAGAATTAATAAAAAATACTGTCAAAAGAAATAGCATCATGGGGCCCACACCCTGTCCACGAGGGTGGGGGGCGCGCCCCCTCCCCCTGGGCGCGCGCCCCTGTCTCATCGGCCCCTTGGACATCCACCGACCTCAACTCCAACTCCATATATTTGCTTTCGCGGAGAAAAAAATCAAAGAGAAAGTTTCATCGCGTTTTACGATACGGAGCCGCCACCAAGCCCTAATCTCTCTCGGGAGGGTTGATCTGGAGTCCGTTTGGGGCTCCGAAGAGGGGGATTCATCGTCGTCGTCATCATCAACCATCCTCCATCACCAATTTCATGATGCTCACCGCCATGCATGAGTAATTCCATCGTAGGCTTGCTGGAGGGTGATGGGTTGGATGAGATTTACCATGTCATCAAGTTAGTTTTGTTAGGGTTTGATCCCTAATATCCACTATGTTCTGAGATTGATGTTGCTATGACTTTGCTATGCTTAATTCTTGTCACTAGGGCCTGAGTGCCATGATTCCAGATCTGAACCTATTATGTTTTCATGAATATATGTGAGTTCTTGATCCTATCTTGCAAGTCTATAGTCACCACGGCCGGGTCATTTCTTCGCCGGCGGTGTCCTTCTTGCGCTTTTTTGACTTGCGTGCATCGATGAGGTAGTAGGCGTTGCGATCGCGCAAGGCCCTGCTCACGATGAATGGGCCCTCCCATGGAGGGGACAGCTTGTGCTGGCCTGCCTGCTCTTGGACGAGTTGGAGAACGAGGTCGGCCTCGCGGAATGCAAGGGGCTTGATCTTCTTGCTGTGGTAGTGCCTCAGGCCTTGCTGGTAGATGGTCGACGCCATCTTCGTGTGCCTCTCTGGCTTCGGCTTCGGTGTACATCGCGACGCGCGGCGAGTCAAACTCGACGTCAGTCGGGATGATGGCTTTGGCTCCATAAATGTGGAAAAACGGGGTGAACCCGGTCGACCAGTTCAGTGTGATGCATAGACTCCAGAGAACTACCGGCAACTCGTCGAGCCAGCTGCCGTGTGAGCGGATGAGTGGCTCGACGAGTCGCGGCTTGATGCCAGACAGGATGAGTCTGTTGGCCCGCTCGACCTGCCCGTTGGACTGCGGATGTGCCACGGAGGCCAGGTCGAGGAGGATGCCGGAGACAGAGCAGTATTGCTCGAGCGCGCCCTTGGCGAAGTTGGTGCCGTTGTTGGTGATGATGCTATTTGGCATGCCGTAGCGCACCTCTATGTCCTCGATGAACCGGACGGCTGTTAGCCCGTCCAGTTTCTTGATTGGTCTTGCTTCGATCCACTTGGTGAATTTGTCCACTGCCACCAGGAAGTGCGTCATGCCGCCTTGAGCGGTTTTGAAGGGTCCCACCATGTCGAGTCCCCAGACCGCGAAGGGTCAGGCGATCGGTATGGTGCAGAGTGCTGACGTCGGCTGGTGGGTGTGTTTGCTGAAACGTTGGCACCCCTCGCACTTGATAAGGAGTGACTCGGCGTCTTCGAGGACCGTGTGCTAGTAGAAACTGTGGTGGAATGCCTTGGCCACCAGGGATCGTGATGCGGCGTGGTGCCTGCACTCGCCTTGGTGAATGTCGAGAAGGATGTCGATTCCTTTTTCCTGCTCGACGCAGCACTGGAACACGCCGGTGGAGCTGCGCTTGACGAGCTCGTTGTTGATGATGCTATAGGCGGGTGCCCGGCGCTGTACTTGTCGAGCTTCGGTCTCGTCCATGGGGAGAACCCCGTTCTCCAGAAATTCTGATATTGGGAGGGCCCAAGATGGAGTCGTAACCACGGAGAAGACGGGCACCTGGGTGGGTTCTGAGTCGGCGGCCCCCGGGCCGGGTTGAGCAGCCCCCGAGTTGGGGATGGCGACGGCCGAGTCCGGGGCGATGGTGGCCGGGTTGAGCTGAGCAGCCCCCGGGCTGGGTTCAACAGCCCCCGGGCCGGCTTGAGGTGCGGCCGGGTCGTCTGGAACATGGATGGACTCGGAGTCTGGCGAAGGCTTGACGGACGGCTTGTGCAGGTGCTCGAGGGAGACGCCATATGGGATGGCCTATCGTGACGAGGCGATCTTGGCGAGCGTGTCAGATGCTTCGTTCTCCGTGCGCGGCACGTGGAGGGACTCGCAACCCTCGAAGGATCCGAACAGCTTCTGGACGAGGAAGCGGTAGCTTGCCATGTTGGAGTCGCGGGCATCCCATTCACCGGAGCACTGCTGCACCGCCAGGTCCGAGTCGCCGTATCACAGGATGCGCCGGATGCCGAGTTCCTTGGAAAGCCGGAGGCCGTGCACAAGGGCTTCATATTCGGCGACGTTGCTCGAGGCGGTGAAGTGGATCTGGAGCGCGTAGCGGAGCCGGTCGCCCTTCGGGGACGACAGTACGATGCCGGCCCCCAAGCTGAGTCGCATCTTGGACCCGTCAAACTGCATGCGCCAATGCGTCGAGTCGGGAGGCGGCGGCAAGTATTGGGTCTCGGTTCAATCGACGAGGAAGTCGGCGAGGGCTTGAGACTTGATCGTGGTGCGGGGCTCATAGAGGATGGTGTGGCCGTCTAGCTAGATCGCCCACTTGGCGACCCTACCAGAGGCGTCCCGGCACCCGATGATTTCTCCGATAGGCACCTTGCTGACGACGGTGACGACGTGCTCTTGGAAGTACTGCTTCAGCTTCTTGGCGGTGAGGTACACACTGTAACACATCTTCTGGTAGTGCGGGTAGTTCTGCTTGGAGATGGAGAGCACCTCGCTCTGGTAGTAGACCAGGCGCTGGACGGCTTGGATCTTTCCCTTCTCTGGTCGCTCGACCACCAGCACCGTGCTGACCTCCCGCGAGGTTGCGGCTATGTAGAGCAACAATGGCTCCTTGTCAGTTGGCGCGGCCAGGACTGGTGCGGTGGAGAGCATGCGCTTGAGGTCTTGGAAGGCCTCGTCTGCCTTGCCGCTCCATTTGAATGGGCTTGTCTTCTTCATCAACTGGTACACGGATAGCGCCCTCTCGCCCAGCCGTCTTAGAAACCGGCTGACCGAGGCCAAGCATCCGGTGAACTTCTGGACATTGTGCAGCCGAGCCGGCTTGCGCATGCGCTCGATGGCCTTGATCTTCTCCGGGTTCACCTCAATGCCGTGTTCCGAGAGGAGGAAGCCGAGTAGCTTTCCGGTCGGGACGCCGAAGGCACACTTTTCCAGATTAAGCTTGACCTTGTATTCGCGGAGGTTGGCGAATGTTTCCTTCAAATCGTCGAGGAGCGTGAGGTGCTGCTTGGTCCTCACCACGATGTCGTCCACGTACACGTGGATATTGCGGCTGAGTTGCGGCAGCAGGCATTTCTGCATGCAGCATTAGAAGGTGGCGCCGGCGTTCTTCAAGCCGAATGACATGGTGATGTAGCAATACACCCCAAAGGGCGTGATGAAGGACGTCTTCAGGGCGTCGGCCGGGTCTAGATTGATCTAGTGATAGCCGGAGTAAGCGCCCAGGAAGGACAGGAGCTCGCACCAGGCGGTCGAGTCAATGACTTGGTCGATCCGCAGGAGAGCGAACTGATCCTTGGGACATGCCTTGTTGAGGCTGGTGTAGTCGATACACATGCGCCAGGTCTTGTTCTTCTTCGGGATGAGGACTGGATTGGCCAGCCACTCGGGGTGAAATACTTCCATTACGAAGCCGGCCGCCAAAATCTTGGCGACCTCTTCACCAATGGTTCTTCTCTTCTCTTTGGAAAATCATCGGAGGGGTTGATGGACAGGCTTGGCGTCCTTGCGGACGTCAAGTTTGTGCTCGGCGTACTTCCTCGGGATACCCGGCATGTCCTTGGGGGTCCATGCGAAGATATCCCGATTCTCACGGAGGAAGTCGACGAGCTCACCTTCCTATTTGCTGTCGAGGCGGGCGCCTACAACAACGTCCTTGCTGCAGCTAGGGTCTTCCGGGTTGAGCTTCACTTTCTTGGTCTCCTTGGAGGGCTTAAAGGTGGCCTCGTCAGCCGGGTCCGTGGTCGGGATCATCGCAGCGGAGGCCTTGCCAGCCAGGGCGATGATCCGGTCGAGCTGGCACCGCTCCTCGATAATGACCAGCGACTCGGCCAACTTGGCACCGTCTCGAGCGCACTCCAAGGACTTGTGGTAATCGCCGGTGATGGTGATGAGACCCTTGGGACCCGACATCTTCATCTTCAGGTAGGCGTAGTGGGGAACCGCCATGAACTTGGCGAGCGCTTGCCGGCCTAGCAATGCGTGATACGCGCTGGATAGGTCCACCATCTCGAACCAGACTGGTTCGCGTCGAAAGTGGCTGCTGTTGTCGTACAGGACATCGAGACAGACCCGGCCGATGGGAGAGCAGGAGAGGCCGGGTACGATGCTGTGGAAGATCATCCACGTCGGCTCTAGGTCCTCGGCCTTGAGGTCGAGCTTGGTCATCATGTCGCGGTAGAGGATGTTGGTGCTGCTGCCGCCGTCGATGAGGACGCGGGAGAACTTGCATGTGCGCCACGCGACAATGGTGGGGTTGAGGACGAGGGCAAAACCACCGGGGCTCGGCATGACTGCCGGGTGATCCTCCCGGGTCCAGGTGATCGGGCGATCCGACCAATGCATGAACTTCGGCTTGGCCGGGACGATGGTGTTCACCTCCTTCCGAAGGAGGTGCTCGATGCGCTTGTCATCACCGAGGCTGGTGAAGATGATGTAGGCCGCGTTCTGGTCCGGGTAGGAATCATTGCGCATCGCGGCGCCAGCTGGAGGCGGCGGTGGAGGTAGAGACGGCTATCCCGCGCCTGGAGCCAGAGCCGGAGGAGGAGGGATGTCGCCCCTCATGATGTGCTTGGTGATGGCGCACTGTCGAAGCATGTGCGTGGAGGGTTTTGCGCCGCTATGGTGCTTGCAGGGGGCGTCGAGCATCTGCTCGAAACTCATGGCGGGTTGCCATGCCATCTTGCCAGTCTGCCAGCGCTTCGCCGCCGGGTCCGCCGCGGGCTCGGCGGCCGCGACGAGTCGGTTGTCGTGACGCTGCGCCGGCTGGTCAGCCTTGCACTAGTTGTTCTGGTGATGCTGCTGCCGGCTGCTTTCGTCGGCCGGCTTCGGAGGGGGACTCGGCTTCGCCTTGCCAGCTTCATCCAGCGCCACCTGGATTTTCATGGCGGAGTCGGTGTTGGCGTACTTGTCTGCCATCACCAGGAGCGCGGCCATGGTGGCCGGCTCGGAGCGTAGGAGCTTGTGCTTGAGGAGGGTGCCATCTCGGCACCCGCTGACAAAGTACTGGATTGCCTAGACTTCATGGACGCCCTCGCAGCTGTTTCGGAGCTTGGTCCAGCGTGCGAGATACTCGCGACCGGTCTCCGTCGGCCCCTGCACGCACATGGTGAGCTGGCTGGGGCGACCGGGTCTCTTGTAGGTCCCCGTGAAGTTGCGGACGAAGGCTTCCTTGAAATCCACCCACGTGTTGACGCTGCCCATCGGCAGGCTGCTCAACCACGTGCGGGCTGACCCTTGGAGCATGAGTGGTGCGTAGCGCACGGCGAGACGACGATTGGCACCGGTGATGCCAATGGCCGTGGTGTAGTCGGTGAGCCAGTCTTCTAGCTTCACCATCCCATTGTACTTGGGGGTGTCGCGGGGGAGCGTAAACCTTTTGGGGAAGGGCTCCTCCCGGATGCGTGGGACGAAGCACACCAGCCCGATAGCGCCGCTCTCCTCCACCTCCAGGGAGCGAGCGATCTGATTGAGGTGGTGGCAAGCATCGGCGTCGTCGATGGCGCGCGGTCCGAGTCAACTGGCGGCCAGGCGTCGAGGGGCCGGGTCGGTTGGAGCTGGACGCTGGCCATGTTGGCTGCGTCCGCACTGGGTCTCCGGGGCGGGCTCGTCACCCGGGACATCGGCGACCGTGGTGGCCGGGTTGCGCCGAGTCCGGGCTTGGCTGGGGTGCACCTCACCGGGCGGCGAGGAAGCTGTGTGCAGGAGTTTGCTGGGTCTGCCAAGGCGGGCGAAGCCGGATCCCGCTGGCTTTGCGAGCTGGTTGAGACGATCCTGCTGGGTGTTGGTTGCGTTGATGAGTTCACGCATCCGCCCGATGCGTTCTTGCAGCTCTTCACCCGTGAGCCGGTCCTGGCCGACTGCGGCTGCCTGGGCTGCGCGCATGTTCTTCACTGGTGTCTCGTAGACGGTTCGGACGGCGCCGAGGGCCCGGCCGATCGCTGCTCCCCGAGTATGCACATCGACGACCCGGCTTGGCTTGGCCGCGACGGGCACGAATCCATGGGCGGCGGCGTGCTCTAGCTGAGCGGCCTCCACGCGACGCTTGGTGGCGGCGAGCGTCTCAGACAGGTCCAGCATCTGCTGACGCCTTTCTTTGAGCTGGGTTCGCGCCTCAGCAATGTTGGAGGCGTCGACATCGGTGCCGATGGGAATGCGGAGGCGCGACTGACTCATCGGAGTAGGAGAAGGGCCCCGTCTAAAGCATGCTCCCGGCCAGCTCCTCGAGCTGCCGCACAGTGGGCGCCAACTGTCGTGGTGGGCGCACGGTAGATGCCAAGGGATGGCTAAAGAGAGGAGGAGGCTCGGGGGCACGGTGGGCTCCAGAGGCGAGGTTGGCATGAGTGGGCATGGGACACCGGACATACCTAGCTTCGGGGCTCTCTAGAGAGATAATACCCCTAGTCCTGCCAAGTGTAGTTGGATGATCGAAAGTACAATGGTGCTCCTGGAGCTATATGGAGGAGGAAGGAAGCTGGCCAAGGCTTGGGTTGCTCCTTCTCTCCGGTGTTGCTGTTGGGTGGCTAGTCCTATGCCTACTTGCTTTTCTCTCGTGTCTGTTTCTTTTTTTGCTTGCCCTCTTTATGATCGCGGGCTCCCGGGGGGTTTTATAGACCAACCCCCGGGGGTACAATGGTAATGTTACAAGTTGGTGGGTCCGTATTGTCGGTGTCTGGGGACCTGGGCTGGGTCCCGCTGAGGGCTTGTGGTTCATCGGGTTCCCCTAGGTGCGGTGCCTCGCGTACCTAGGGGAACTGTGCGCCGTCTTGTCGATCGTTAGGGCGTGGCCGAGTCGAGTCATGTACAGTGGTTCTCCGTCAGGCCGCCGCTTGCTGCCGTCAGCGGTGAGGGCGGGAGCACTGTTGCCATGCCATCCCTGGTTAGCGGGTAGGTGAGGGGCACTATTGCCACGCTCCTGCTAACCATGGGCTTGGGCGGAAGCACTGTTGTCTTGGTCATCGGTGATTGAAGTCTCGTCCCATCGTACGGCCTGGATGGGACGGGAGCTGACCTGTGGCTGGGTTGCCGTGCACGCCACGGGTGGAGTCGGCTCGTTGGGGAAGCCTTGGTTACGCCGGGTTGGGTTGTCTTGCGCCAGTTGCTGAGGCCGGGTCGACGTACCTTGCCGGGTCGGAGAGCTTGACTGGGTTGCGGGCCTTGCCGGGTCGAGCGACCCGGCCAGGCGCATGCCGGTTCGAGGGGCGATGCGGGCCCTGCTGTTTTTGAAAAGGATCTGGGTTCCGTTGCCTGCCCGGGGTTCATCCCCCCGACAAGACTCTCTATCATGAAGATCATGGTGCTACTTTGAAGCACAAGTGTGGAAAAAGGATAGTAGCATTGCCCCTTCTCTCTTTTCTCTCATTTTTTTATTTTAGGCTCTTTGGCCTCTCCTTTTTTTCTGTTTTTTCTTTTCTTTCTTTTTTCGTCCAGAGTCTCATCCCTACTTGTGGGGGAATCATAGTCTCCATCATCCTTTCTTCACATGGGACAATGCTCTAATAATGATGATCATCACACTTTTATTTACTTACAACTGAAGAATTACAACTCGATACTAGAACAAAATATGACTCTATATGAATGCTTCCGGCGGTGTACCGGGATGTCTAATGACTCAAGAGTGACTTGTATAAAGAAAATATGAATGGTGGCTTTCCCACAAATACGATGTCAACTACATGATCATGCAAAGCAATATGGCAACGATGAAGCATGTCAGAATAAACGGAATGGTGGAAGTTGCATGGCAATATATCTTGGAATGGCTATGGAAATGCCATAAGAGATAGGTATGGTGGCTGTTTTGAGGAAGGAATATGATGGGTGTAATGCAGCAGCGAGAGTTGCGCGGTACTAGAGAGCTAGCAATGGTGGAAGGGTGAGAGTGCATATTATCAATGGACTCAACATTAGTCATAAAGAACTCACATACTTATTGCAAAAGTTTATTAGCTATCAAAACAAAGTACTACACGCATGCTCCTAGGGGGTAGATTGGTTGGAAAAGACCATTGCTCATCCTCGAGCACCACTCATAAGGAAGACAATCAATAAATAAATCATGGTACGACTTCATCACATAACGGTTCACCATATGTGCATGCTATGGGAATCGGAAACTTTAACACAAGTATTTCTACCAATTCACAATTACCTACTAGCATGACTCTAATATCATCATCTTTATATCTCAAAACAATCATAAAGAATCAAACTTCTCATAGTATTCAATGCACTTTATATGAAGGTTTTTATTATATCCCTCTGGGATGCCCATCATATGAGGACTAAATTCATAAACTAAGAAAATTACCATGTTGTTTAGAGACTCCCAAAATAATATAAGTGAAGCATGAGAGTTCATCAATATCTATAAAATAAAACGACCGCGCGCTCTAAAAAGATATAAGTCAAGCACTAGCGCAAATTGCCTAGCTCAAAAGATATAAGTGAAGCACATAGAGTATTCTAATAAATTCAGGATTAATGTGTGTCCCTCTCAAAATGTGTGTACAACAAGGATGATTGTTGCAAACTAAAAAGCAAAGACTCATATCATACAAGACGCTCCAAGGAAAACACATATCATGTGGTGAATAAAAATATAGCCTCAAGTAAATTTAGCGATGGATTGAAGACGAAAGAGGGGATGCCTTCCAGGGCATCCCCAAGCTTAGACTCTTGGTTGTCCTTGAATATCACCTTGGGGTGCCTTGGGCATCCACAAGCTTAGGCTCTTGCCACTCCTTATTCCATAGTCCATCAAATCTTTACCCAAAACTTGAAAACTTCATAACACAAAACTAATGTGATCCGTTAGTATAAGAAAATAAAATCACCAGTTTTGGCATCATGTCCGTGTCAAGCAGACCGAAATGATTTAGCATCTACTACTATTACTCCACACATCGACCGACTCCACCCTGCATCTAGAGTATTAAGTTCATAAGAACAGTGTAACATATTAAGTAAGATGCCATGATGTAGCGGGATAAACTCAAGCAATAGGATGAAAACCCCATCTTGTTATCCTCGATGGCAACAATGCAATACGTGTCTCACTACCCCTACTTTGTCACTGGGTGAAATCACGCAAGATTGAACCCAAAGCTAAGCACCTCTCCCATTGCAAGAAATACCCATCTAGTTGGCCAAACCAAACCGATAATTTGAAGATAAATACAAATATATAAATCATGCATATAAGAATTTAGAGAAGATTCAAATAATTATCATAGATAAGCTGATCATAAATCCACAATTCGTCGGATCTTGACAAACACACAGCAAAAGAAGATTACACCGGATAGATCTCCAAGAACATCGAGGAGAACATTGTATTGAAGATCAAAGAGAGAGAAGAACACATCTAGCTACTAGCTATGGACACGTAGGTCTGTGGTAAACTACTCACGCTTCATCGAAAGGGCAATTGAGTTGATATAGATGCCCTCCATGATCGATTCGCCCTTCGGCAGATCGCTCAAAAGGCCCCAAGATGGGATCTCACGGGAACAGAGGCTTGCGGCAGTAGAAAAGTATTTTCGTGGACTGTTCTGATGGTTTGGGAATATTTTAGGGTTTATAGAGCTGAGAGGGAGGTCGGTGGACTCGGGGGGGGGGCACAGGGAGCCCCCCTAGGGTGTGCCCTGGAGGCATGTCGCCTCCTCGGGACTCTTCTGAGTTGGACTCCAAGTTCCGTGGGTGTCTTCTGGTCAAGGAAAAATCATCGCAAAAGTTTTATTCCATTTGGACTCCGTTTGATATTCTTTTTCTATAAAACTCAAAAACAAGAAAAAAACAGAAATTGGCATTAGGCTCTAGGTTAATTGGTTAGTCCCACAAAAAATATAAAATAGCAATTAATGCATATAAAACATCCAAAATAGATAATATAATAGCATCGAACCATCAAAAATTATCGCTACGTTGGAGATGTATCACGCACCTGGTTCCTGCTCCCGAACTCCTTCGCGGAGGAGCTGGCAGCGGACGGACCCATTGGCCCATGGCTTGCAACCAGATGGCTATTGCAGTAGGGCTTCCTGGGTGGAGGTTGAGGTAAATCCTTCCAACTTCGTGTACCTGACTCGAGGGGGGAAGTTGTTCACCCCCGCCCGTGTCCTGAAGGGGAGGCACGCCCTCCACTTCAAGTTTGATGGGGTGGCGACACTCTTCATGAAGATCTTCGGGGAGGCCGGCGGACACCTGGGATGCTACCTGGAGAGCGACAGCTGCGGCAGCGGCCATACCTCCTTTGGCGACGAGGACCACAGTGGCAGTGACGATGTCCTCGACGATGAACTTTCCCTTGGCGGTGATCGTGGCGCCTCCAGCAGCGACGGCACCTCCTCCAGAGGAAGCGGGAGCAATGACGACTCCGACGAGTCGCCACGCCACCACGTCAAGGTAGAGGGTTACTCCGACTATGCGCCAGTGACACTGGAGTCGGAGCCTCAGGAGCGGTGGCATCCGAGAGGAAGTTTATTTTGTTGTTTTTATTCCCTGCATCAGACAATCAAGGGCCCCGAGGGGGCGTGTAAGGAACTGCGGCGCTTGCGCCTTTACCTAGAATTTCTAGCTTGCGTTTTTAAGTTATCGTGGTACTTCTTGTTCGGGCTCATCCCCTTTTTCTTATGATCGCCTAGTGCTCTACATCTCCAGGACCCAGTCCCCAAGAAAGCCTCAGCCATCGCTGGTATGTCAGGTCGCAATGCCTGTGGCAAGGCCAGGAGGTGAGCAGCTCGAGGTCCGGTGAGAGCTCCTAAGGCATGATGGTCAAGAGATGCCCCTTGACGTGCAAGCGGATCACGATAGAAAAAAGGGTTTCTCCTGTGTGAGGTTGCGAGAGAAATGGCGAAACATTAACGATAAGACATGCGTAGGGCATGAAGAGGACGACTTAGCTTAGGGTGCAGGGTGAGGCATCCGCGCCCTTCAGGGATCCCTGTCTCGTGAGGCACGCTTACTTGGAAACTGACTCCCCGCACGCCCTTGCTCTACAATGAGTCAATGCAAGTCCTGCAAGGGGTGTGTGAAAAACCGTTGTCCTTTGCGTTTTAATCAGTGTGAATGCATCTCAAACTGCGGCCCTGCACATCACTCCTCACGAGACTTGCCTATTTTTCCTTGCTCGTCAAAGTGTCGTACGTCCTTAGGTCCCGGCCCTCGAGAGGAGCTCAGCCACCGCTGGTATGGTATATTAGGTCGCGATGCCTGGAACAAGGCCAGGGGGTCAGGGCTCGAGAGCCAGTAAGAGCTCCGGAGGCACGATGCTCAAGAGTCCCCCTTTCAATGCTCAAGCGACTTGCGCGGAAAAGAGGCGGCGTGCTCCGCGAGGTCGGAGGCAAAGGAATCGCATCGGGCAATGGCGCGGCATATGAGATGACTATACTTAGCTTTTCACAGCTGGCAAGGTGGGTTATGTAGTCACTTTAACGAGGCGGACATCTTCCCCCCCGGAGGTGGTGAGGCATCATCCCAGCATCGTCCCTTTTGGCTCTTGAGGCTCCTGCATGCTGGAAGACGACAAGATACAGAGCGCAACATGCACTCGCGGGTCCGCTCATGATTGTTTCGTGAGAAGACAAGGCCCTAAGGACCTGATGAGGTGACATGCACAAGGCCGTCCCACGAGCCAAAGCTCAGTCGCTTAGGTTTATCAATGCTGCAGGGACGGACCCGAGCACAGGCGCCGTGCCAGTGGACCCCCACTGGTACGCTTTGGTGCTATACAAACGGTTTTAAACCCCTTCCCGCGACGGCATTTGGAACCATCACCAAGTGAGTGTGGGCGATAGGGGGTTCTTCCCACACGACCCAGAAACTGTCGGGGATATGGAGCCATGATACAGAGGCCTTGCAAAATGTAATCATGTGCGGTGCAGCACACACTAAATTCTTTCACACGGGTAGGATCGGTGACTAAACGTTTCTAATGACGCAGTGAAACCAAACGGTGTGCCGTAATGAACCGTTTGGGAAACAGTATGTAAGGCACACGGACCAACATATGAACTGTGTGCGATATGTACCATATCACAAACGAGTTTACTGTGGAACCCATCTGCCATGCAAGAGTCCATCGCACACGTTCTCCCAACATTTACCATCTACGATAATGTTCTATCACAAACGGTTCAGGAGCCCCTTCGCACACATACAAGTGTTGCAGACCGTTTGTGATTTGTTGTGTATCACCGATGGTTGCGGCTAGAATGACATGTGCTTTTCGTTTGGGATCCCACACGTTTCCTAAAATAATTACGACTGGGATTGTATTTCACATTGGGCATGGTTTAGTCCGAGTTCTTGTGTGCTATAACTTGATATCACAAATGGTTCCGGAGAGCCTACGCACACGTAGTAGCGCTGCAAATAGTTTGCGATCTGTTGTGTATCACTGATGGTTCCGCTACGATTAACGTATGCTTTCCGATGAGGATCGCACACACTCATTTAGTTGAACCAAGTGCGGAGCAATTGCCAGGTTAAAACAAAAATAACCCATTTTGAATCGACATGCAAAAAGCAAATTCACCACAATATTCAATTGAACAAATAAACAAAGCTATCCCATTCTGAATCGGCATGCATAAGCAAATTGCCCACAATATTCAATTGAACAAATAAACAAGAATATCCCATTTTGAATCGGCATGCAAAAATAAAATTCGCCACAATATTCAATTGAACAAATACTGTCCATAGGAAGAACATTCATCAGATTTCGTAACAATTGCAACTGAACATATGGTAGCTAAATTCCAATGATTTGTGCACACATATATGTATTACATAATTAATCATAGTGTATGAAATACGAAAACCTCATAAGATGGAAAACAATGGATCCATGTGTATATGTTTAGCAGCTAACTCTTACTCAGTGTTTCAAGAGAAGGCATGCTAAAATCTTCATTATCACAAGTGGGATAGATGTAATGATTCAGGAAGAAGTCGCTGATAAATTTCCGAACCCTCAACAATTCACCAGCCAGGAGCGGTTCAGGGATCCTCGGTTCTAAGATGATCTGGAGTATTTTAAGATCAGAATGTGCCATATGAGTGGAGTAGGAGATATTAATTAAGCTAGACTTACTGGTACTAATTTGCAAGGATCATCACAACTATCAGGAGATTTGCAAACGTAGATCATGTGTCTGCAAACATAGTATCCACAAAGGATGATCCCTGCTTCTTGCTGAGGACACTGAAATTTTTTGTACAAAATTAGTCATGTATTTGTCCTGTTGGGAACAACCTAACCAATGTTAGATGTATTATTTTTTCTTTGGACAAAATAGAAAGAGGTTTATTTAGAAGCTTGAACATTTGACTAGCGTAAGAAAAGGTATTTGCAGACTATTGGATAAAATAACTGATTTCTGTGTGTTACGGGAGAAACAATCTCGTGCTGCGAAGGTAGTTCCCTCTTGAACAGGTTCCATGGTTTAGTTTTCCACAATGTGAGCACACTGCAAATGAAGATGAATTTTTACAACATCAAATTATTAAACAAGATATGAATGCAAATTAATTTCAACATCATAGAATTTAATACCTATCCATGAATTTCTGAAGATGCGTCAGATCCTGACCGTTTGTTGACTCTCTGAGAGAATCAATGTATTAAATTGTGCTCTTGTTTGGAACAATGAAGACCAATATCCAGTGACCACTACATATTAAGAAATCCATGAACTTACGAATTATGTCGAAATTTGAAAGACAATTAGTGTGTGCATGGTTGTTTACTTGACTCACCTTTCATGATATGGCCAGAGAAATGATTCTACATGGGACGTGTTTTCGAAGATATGAACGACCGTGTTAACGGCCCAGTTCCGTTCGTCCTTACCATGTAATGTTGTGGCATTTGCTAATGCAGGATCTATGAAATACACACTCTCGCTTTTTCTTCTCTGCGCGTTCAATCCCATGAGAGGAATAAAATGCAGTTAGCCATTTATCATTTATAGCCTTGTAGGGAGAAGTTGATCAGAGTTTGTTAAGTACTTACAAAATCAGGCATCTAACAAGTGTGGCATCGAGCTCATTGAAGTTGAAGAACAGATGTAAGTACTCGAAACTCACATCGAATGAACCAGCATCGTGTCGGAAATGATCTCTGTTGAAGTGGACTAGCAAACAATGATGACCCGGACCTGGTGACATTTGATCCATGCAATATTCACATAACTTGCGGCAACTTGAGCTGCACTCATCAAAGTATTCGCCAACAAGATATGGCTAGCCATGGACGTAATTGCGTACTTCAAGTACGCCTGCTTTACTTTTAGCAAGCATCAATTCTACTTCTTCATCATCCATGCCGTCAGAAATAATATTACTCCCCGATTTAAACAACCTGCTGTTAATTTGGTTCCGGGCAATGAGTGCTTTAAGCAAGAGGCAATCATTCTCTTTCCTTTTCACTCTCGTGCCGTGCTTCTTCGCGGGTGTAGTCTTTTTGGCCACTTCCTTCCTGGTACTTGAAGCATTTCTGGCAGAATGTCTGGTTGCCTGCAAGGTAGACTGCCGAGCAGACTGTAAAGCTTTGACGGACTGCTTAGCAGACGATTTATCTTTGCCGGACCACTGAGCTGGCAGTGCTGCTGTGACGGACTACTGGGTTGTAGGAGCTGAGGCATCAGACTGCTGACCATGCGTTGAAGCTAAGTCTAGCTTCTGCGCAGGTGGTTGCAACTTTTCGATGTGCTGAGGAGGCCATACCAACGCGTTGGTTTGCTGAGCAAGAAGTGCTGACGCATTGGTATGCTGATCACGTGACTGCAGACCGAGGACTGACGACCAGTCGGTTCTGGACCTACAAACTGCTTAGCAAGCGGTTCCAAAGCATCAGACGGCTTAGCAGTCTGTTCCACCAGGTGGGTCTGCTGAGTATGTGTTGCAGCTGGGTCTCCCCCCGCTGCTTCAGCGGCCGGCATCTAAACCGGTGGTGCGTCTTCAGTAGTTGTAGGCCTTGCCACTGGCTGCTTTGGGGCAGAGGATGACATGGCTTGTAAGCCACAAAGTCGGGTCGACTGATCACATGTTGATGCATCAGCCGTCGGATTACGAGTATTAGGTTCTTTGCGAGAAGCGCACGAGAGCTGCTGTGGCAAGGAGAGCGTCATTGATTGAGGGGCGACATTGATTGCTCTTGGAAAGGCTTTAGGGATCTCATCGATGAACTCTATTTCCTTTCGTGGCCACTGGATGTGATGTAACAGTGTTCCTCCCAAGGTCCTTTGCTCATCAAACTCTCCTAGGACATTCTTGAGGGCAAACTCATTGAATCCAGGCTTTACTTCAGTCATGTAGCACTTCACACAGCCTGGCTTCAATGGCACATTGTCCAACAAGAGGCCCTCTTCCAAGAAGGGTGGGCAAACCCAGGTTGTTGCACATTTTAATGTACCTTCATAATGTGTAAGCACGCCCTTCAGTCTGTCTTTCATTCCAGATATAGCATCATCACGAGTAGCTGCAGACTCAGTGTCCCTGGGGTCAGCTGAGGCACAGCTACTCTTGTGATGTGTTGTCGCGCAATAAGCAGCATCCTCCATGCCCGCCTCCCCTCCCATCTGTTGGCTATCTGTTAGTGTTAGAGTCGTCCAAATCATCATTGACTGCTCAAGATCCTTTCGAACAGCCAGATACATTTCCTTCCTCAACCTTTCATACAATTCATTCTTCTTTGTTTCACTCTTCGTATTTTTCATGCTAAGCCTCTCTTCTTTGCTGAGTGTGAAAGCCCTCTTGTGCGGTCGAAACGGGGGTCCTGTTCATCGAGACGGGTGTGGCGTACCACAAAACGGAACTCCACGGGCTACTGTTCATTGATACGTCTCCAACGTATCTATAATTTGTGAAGCATTCATGCTATATTATTATCTATTGGGACTAACCTATTAACCGGAGGCCCAGCCCATATTGTTGTTTTATTGCCAGTTTTAGTATTTCAAAGAAAAGGAATATCAAGCGGAGTCCAAACGGAATGAAACCTTCGGCAACGTGATTTTTTTGGAAGATTATCATCCTGGAGGCTTGGAGATCAAGTCAGAAGATCCTCGAGGAGCCCAGGAGATAGGCACCCCCCTACACGGCGCGGTCCCCTGTCTCGTGGACCCCTCGAGCACCCCCTGACCGACTTCTTTCGCCTATATAACCCTACGTACCCTAAAACCATTGAATATCAAGATAGATCGGGAGTTCAGCCACGGCAAGCCTCTATAGCCACCAAAAACCTCTCGGGAGCCCTTCCCGGCACCCTGCCAGAGGGAGGATCCTTCACCGGTGGCCATCTTCATCATCCTGGCACTCTCCATGACGAGGAGGGAGTAGTTCTCCCTCGAGGCTGAGGGTATGTACCAGTAGCTATGTGTTTGATCTCTCTCTCTCTCTCGTGTTCTCTCTCGAGTTCCCTCTATAGCACGATCTTGATGTATCCCGAGCTTTGCTATTGTAGTTGGATCTTATGATGTTTCTCCCCCTCTACTCTCTTGTGATGAATTGAGTTTTCCCCTTTGAAGTTATCTTATCGGATTGAGTCTTTTATGAGAACACTTGATGTATGTGTTGCTGTGCTTATCTGTGGTGACAATGGGATATCATGTGCCTCTTGATGTATGTTTTGGTGAACAACTTGCGGGTTCCGCCCATGAACCTATGCATAGGGGTTGGCACACGTTCTTGACTCTCCGGTAGAAACTTTGGGGCACTCTTTGAAGTACTTTGTGTTGGTTGAATAGATGAATCTGAGATTGTGTGATGCATATCGTATAATGATGCCCACGGATACTTGAGGTGACAATGGAGTATCTAGGTGACATTAGGGTTTTGGTTGATTTGTGTCTTAAGGTGTTATTCTAGTACGAACTCTTGAATAGATTGATCTAAAAGATAACTTTGAGGTGGTTTCGTACCCTACCATAATCCCTTCGTTCGTTCTCCGCTATTAGTGTCTTTGGAGTGACTCTTTGTTGCATGTTGAGGGATTGTTATATGATCTATCTATGTTATTATTGTTCAGAAAACTTGAACTAGTGAAAGTATGAACCCTAGGCCTTGTTTCCTATCATTGCAATACCGTTTATGCTCACTTTTATCATTAGTTACCTTGCTGTTTTTATTATTTCAATTTACAAAAACCTATATCTACTATCTATTTTGCACTTGTATCTTCATCTCTTCGCCGAACTAGTGCACCTATACAATTTACCATTGTATTGGGTGTGTTGGGGACACAAGAGACTCTTTGTTATTTGGTTGTAGGGTTGTTTGAGAGAGACCATCTTCATCCTACGCCTCCTACGGATTGATAAACCTTAGGTCATCCACTTGAGGGAAATTTGCTACTGTCCTTCAAACCTGTGCACTTGCAAGCCCAACAACGTCTACAAGAAGAATGTTGTGTAGTAGACATCATTCATCTCCACCATCGACCTCCTCCAGCCTCCACGGGCTACTGTTTATCCACCGTCGACCTCCTCTAGCCTCCACCTACTCTTGTTCATCCACGAGATCCTGTTCATCTAGCCTCCACCGCTCCTCCACCGGCTACTGTTCAACCAACCCTCTCCACGGGGTCCTGTTAAACCACCCCTCCATGGGATACTTTTCATCCAACCCTCCACGGGATACTTTTCATCCAGCCCTCCACCGGCTGCTATTCAAACAGCCTAGCACGGGGTCGTCCTGTTCATCCATTCCTTGACGGGGTCTTGTTCATCCACCCCCAACCGACTCAATCAATCGGGGTCATGTTCATCCAGCGGCAACGTCCTCTACTACCACGGGGTCCTGTTCGTCCAACCCCTCACCGGGAACTGTTCATCCATCCCCCCCAACAATGATCACTGTTCATCAAGGTAAGGAGGCAATAGGTTCGATTTGCTTTAGTTAGCAGTAGTAGCGAAGGAATCGCTCGATCGAGTTCAGTTAACATCCAGATCAATCAACCGCTCGGGTTTAGTAACGCGTAGCCTGCAACGCAATCACTTGGATTCAGTAGGCGAACGCCTCGCTCGGGTTCAGTTAGAGCCCAACGCCTCGCACCCACGCGCGTATGTGTATGAGAGAAACGCGCACCGCTCGGCCCATGACCACCCACTGTAACCGAGAACTCTCGATATTTTCCTCGCCGTCGCTTCTACCACAGTTTTTTTGTCATGGACGACCCAAAGAATGTCATGCAGTTGCATCTCCGGCCCGCCCAGGACGAAAAGCCCATTTTCTGTCATGATTTTTTGTCATATAAGTAGGAGCCCACCACATCTATGATGATACTGGGTTTTGTCACAAATATCGTCATAGAAGTGTCATAAGCATGACAGAAAAAAATCGTTCGGCCCAAAATGTCACGGATGTGTCTTTTCTTTAGTGTCGTGCGTTTCGCTTCGATCGTGTGTCTGTCATCCCACCCCCTGCGTTGGACACATGCCCACACATTGCAATTTTTTTCCGGGTCGTCTTCTTCCACAAACGCATTGCAACCTTATCTGCTCCCCCATGATCCCCGGAGCCGTTTCTCGCTCCACCGGTCCGCCACGGCTTCCCGGCGAGCTCCACCACTGGAGCAACCTCTCCTATATCCCTCTTTTTTCTTCCTTCCCGGTGAGCTCTTCCTCCCACCTCCCACAGGTTCTATGTCGTTGTCCTCACAACATCCCTGCTCCCGACAACCCCTAACTCCTTGGAGTTAGACACGAAACGGAATGCGGCAGCGAGCCTAGGTGCTGCGAACCACCGACCGCCGAAGTTTTATGATGAGATGGCCGAGATGACCGTTCCTGGCAATGGCAAACAAGCGATCAGCCAGTGCTGCAACCATTGTCGGTTTTTTCTATGACCGGCCACAAAATTTGCTACAACCAACTGACCACTCCGCCTCTCGTGACAGTGAACGATAATGTTTTTGCTACAGCCATAATCTAATTTTGCTATGACTGCTAATTTTTTTGCTACAACCAAATGGCCATACCGCACCTCGCGACGGGGAGACGACTTTTTTGTCGCAACCGCCATTTACTTTTGCTACTACTTGCAAGACAATATGCTACTACCGGAGAGGATGAATTTTTGCTGCCACCGTCTACTTTTTGCTACTATCGGCGAGGGAGAATTTTTGCTGCAACCGTGGTCTACCACCGTCTACATTTTGCTACTACCGCCGAGGTCAATTTTTTTTTGCTATAGCCAGCTATGAAAATGCTGCAATCGGCACACACGACAAGCTACAGTCAATGCGGCGACCATTTTTGTTGCAACCGTCATCACCGTTTGCTACAACCAATGACAGAAATTGCTGCGAGGCGCCAACCACGCGTTACCACCAGTGGGCGTCTTCCTCAGCGGTTGTTTGTGTCAAAATCGGCGGATCTTGGGTAGGGGGCCCAAAATGTGCATCTAAGGTTGAGGGTAACAGGAGAACGGGGACACGATGTTTACCCAAGTTCGGGCCCTCTCTATGGAGGTAATACCCTACTTCTTGCTTGATTGATCTTCATGAATATGAGTATTACAAGAGTTGATCTACCACGAGATTGTAATGGCTAAAACCCTAAAAGTCTAGCCTGTATGATTATGATTCTACCCTACAGACTAAACCCTCTGTTTTATATAGACACTGGAGGGGACTAGGGTTATACAAAGTTGGTTACAGAGAAAGCAATCTTCATATCCGGTCGCCAAGCTTGCCTTCCACGCCAAGGAAAGTTCCATCCGGACGCGGGAGAGAGTCTTCGGTCTTGTATCTTCACAGCCCATCAGTCCGGCCCACATTAATAGTCCAGACGCCCGAGGACCCCTTAATCCAGGACTCCCTTAGTAGCCCCCGAATCAGGCTTCAATGACGAGGTTTCCGGCATGCAGATTGTCTTCGGCATTGCAAGGCAGGTTCCTCCTTCGATTACTTCAAGGTACCTGACTTAAAGAGCAATATCAGGCTTCCCATTTAATGTCGCGCCCATCGGCTACCGCACCTTCATGACTTCAGCTTCCACATGTCGAGCGAATACGAGAGGTTGGTGTATTTTTGCATATATCACCCTGACCATGTAAGAAAGGCATCTATTAAAGAGATGGGATCTTCAGATCCATTCCTACACCAAGTGAGGAATCCTCAGAGCTTGCTAGGAGAAACCATTCCATCATGGCTATCGTTCCCAGCTCTTCCTCCCATCCCCACGCCTCCGAAAAAGGTGATTGGGAGAAGTGTTCCCTACCCCACAGTCAGCTAGTGAAGCTGCAAACACAGGGATTTCTTCCCCCCGCAGATCTAGTCCCCGTTCAAGCAGGATTGACTTCCTTCGATGGAGGGGCTCAGGTGGAGAGTTTCCCCAATCCATTCAGGGGGGAACGAGTGTGCTTCGTTCCCTACTTGTTGAGAGGTGTTGGGTTTCCAATCCATCCGTTCCTACGAGGGCTTCTGGAGTATTATGGCCTCCAACTGCACAATCTCACTCCTGCCTCCATTCTGCACATCACAGGTTACGTTGCTCTTTGTGAGCTATTCCTGGGTTGCGAGGCCCATTTTGAATTATGGAGGAAATTATCCTGCCTCGTTCCTCGTAGCCAAGAGGGATCAATATTTGAAGTGGGCGGAGCCGAGGTATGGTGCATCGCCGGGACCGGATACTTGTCCGGCACGCCAAAGAAAGCATCCGAAGAGTGGCCTTCCGAATGATTTTATATTGAGTACATCTACCTTCCCGACCTAGTCCGAATGGGTCTTCTTGAATTTTCAAGTGTGAAGAAACACCACAGCTGGTGCCCTCGGAACCGATAGCACGGAAGTCCGTCAATTGATGAGCAAGATAAAGACGCTCACCCAGTCCGGGTTATCAATAGTCGAGGTAATGGCGACTTCCATAGTACAAGGGGTTCAGCCACTTCAATACAGAGGGCATCCCATGTGGCACTACAATGGGAAAGATGATGCCTCCCATTGCGGTCAGAAAGGTCCGGACACCCCCGCCGCTTTGGCCAAAATATTGGCCGAACTATACAAAGGGGAGAAAGAGGAATTTATGCATATTAAGCGCTGAGACAGATTTTCCATGTATAATCCTCCCAGCTGGGTGAGTTCCAATCCCACTACTCTACTCAATTTACTCCCTGAGTCACTTTCCATGAACATTATCCGTCCATTCGTAACAGGAATGGCGGAAGATCACCAAGGGGTTCCATAGCCCCGCACCACAGCCAGAGGACCACAATCGGCACCTTGACCCCAGATTCAGAGAGGATCCGGATATATTCGTGGAGCTTGAGAATGGGGTGTTTTACCAGGCGAGCTATGACGGCACAGAAGTGGCCATGACCGCCGACTATCCCGGTCTTCTCCCTGCCTCACACGCAAGTAACTAGGAGACATCTCCTCCAAAAGAACTTCCTCATTCTGCCTCACCCACCGCACTATCTCGTGCTCCAAAGGGGAGGCGTTTGGCGTGCCATGCTACACCTGAGGCGACTGACAAGAGAGCGGTGCCTACGCCGGGCAGGCCTTCGGAGAGAAAGGCAAATGAAAACACGGCCGAGCCTTCATCGAAGTGGTATGGCCTTTTGAATACGCTCCTTGACTGTCACATCAAAGTGTAACACTGTCCGTTGTGTCTTATCAGGAAAAGCATTCGCCGGACTATGTCCGGGGATCCTGCCGGTCATGCCTCTACCAGCTAGATTCCAGACTTTGTCTCAAGGACCATGGCTGACGCGGGAGTGGCACTAGATTGTCCTTCTGCAGAGGATTCGGATGATGTATCCGTCACAAACTCTGAAGTGGAAAGCGCCATGAATCATCGGCGTTGACGGGCTGCTCTTCGCGACCCCAGTTTTTCAGAAGAGGCATTCAACGCCTTCAACTTGGCAGATGCATACATCCGAGCTGCTCGGGATGAGCTTACCAGAGCCACAGACCAATATTTGAAAGATATGCAGGTAAGTACAAATTTGTACAAATCTGATAATTATATACCAGTAGCCCCCGAGACTTGAAACAGTTGATACAGCTGATTTTAGGATCCTTGTATAACCAGGTGCTTACAGACAAGAACAACCTGTTGTCTCAAGAACTGGAAAAGTGTCGGACCCAGCTAGCTGCTGCTACCGCCGAACTGGAGAAATCCAAGAAGGCAGTGCCTGGTAATGTTTCCCTCTATCGAGAAAACATAATCATATACCAAGAATATTAATATAGGTGCATATTTATGGTAGAATCATCAGATCATCTGGGAGAGGCACCGGAAGTCACACAAGCGGGTGAACCAGAAGCTAAAAGGCAACTGGCCGCGGGTGAACATATACTAACACGGGTCAGGGAGAAGAAAAAGAAACTCTAGGATTCCAACACCCAGCTAGGCAAAGAACCGAAAGATGTGCGGGCCCAGCAGGCTGACTCCGTGAAGGAAAATAAGAGGTTGCGAGGCGGCATATTTAGTATGTGTTCAAACTTACCTCCGTGTAATTCGGCGAGGAAAGGTACTTACAGAGTTATGTCTGTAGGTATGTTGTCCGGCCGTCCCGAAGAGGAGATGTCCGGATCTTCAGGCGATATGCTAAAAGAGCTGTCGCAAATGCAAGAGAGAGCTCGGCAGGCGATGCAAGGTATCGCCAAGGCCTTATGGCCATCCGCCTCCCCTCCATGAAGTATGGAGGAGCTTGTACAGCTATTCAAGGGAGCGCGGCGGCGCTTCCGATTATGGAATATATCGGCCTGCCGGGAAGGTGCGCGAGAGGCCTAGGCCATGGTGAAAACACGGTATACCAAGCTCGACCCGAATCATATGGCCCGGGTCGGACCTTTAGGGTCGAATGGAAAAGAAATTCCCATTAGTTTGGTATATGACTAGGTAAAAGTAGCCGCCAAGTACTCCCAATAGGATTGTAAGCTAGATAGCATGTTAGATGGCATAGAGGAAGAAGTTTTTGAGTCCAAGTGACTATGTACTTCAGTTGACAAATTTGTCCCTAGCCGGATTGTAAAACGATTGTCATGGCGGACCTTTTTACTTCGACCTATGGACCCGAAGGTGCGGAGTGTTTCCAATTACCCGCTCGGTAATATAGACCGGGGTATACGTAGAAACCAAGCATAGGGGTCATAGTTGCTTTAATAGACAAGTATCCGGCTAGCTATGTTATATTACATTTTGATCGTAAGAAACATCTTCCAGAGAGAATAGTTCCATTAAGTGTTTCTTTCCCTGGGTCAGCATGCGTTATTGTGCATGTCTGAACTGTGATTGAAAAATGGCAGCATATGCAACATCCGGGGGTTCATAGTGTAACGAGTAAAAAACATCTTTATTCCGCCAACTGAATATTCCCTTAAGAACGACCTTTCGGCTTCACCAAGTCTGAGGTACACATCTGGATGACTCAGCAGTAACAATCACAGAGGTGCTCCCTTTATGCCCTAGCCGAACTAATGGGAACTTAGGGCATAAGCACCGGAGCCAGACAACCCAGCTTGGCCAAAACTTAAGTCATAGCAATCAATATAATGGCGAAGAAAAGGTACATACGCGGAAAAGACTCATATGTTGTGAGCTTAATGCTCTGGAAATAATAATAATAAGCTTCTGTACAAGAAGCCCCCAGGTATAATTGACGTGCATATTTGAGGATGTATGTGTCGTAGGTGTACGGTTTAGCCGCACGATAGCTTTAAGGCTAAAAAAGAAAAGGTGAAAAGAGAGGAAAAAGCAAATAAATAATGGAAACAAAGAGGGAGAAGGAGACGAACAAAGAGTTCGGCGCTAGGCATAGAATCTTCGGAGTCTGGCCGCGTTCCATGGGTTTGGCTCTAGGCAATTGTCTGATGCATCACACAGGCGGTACGCTCCTCCGGTGAGTAATTTGTAAATGATGAAGGGACCCTCCCACTAGGGCTTGAGTTTGTCCTTTTTCTTATCCGGCAATCGCAGAATGAGTTCGCCAACATTATAAGTCTTGGCCCGTACTTCTCTGCTTTGATATCTGCGGGCCTATTGTTGATAAAATGCGGAACGGGCCTTTGCAACGTCGTGCTCCTCCTCCAGGGCATATAAGATGTCATGCCGATCAAGCTCGGCCTCTCTCTCTCTTTGTACATGCGGACTCGAGGTGAGTCATGAATAATGTCGCAGGGTAACACAACCTCTGCGCCGTACACCATGAAGAAAGGTGTATATACGGTAGTGCAATTGGGCGTGGTCCGCAGCCCCCAGAGTACGGAGTCGAGCTCCTCTACCCAGTGCTTGTCTGATTCTTTCAAATACCACACTAGTCTGGGCTTAGTGCCACTCATAACAAGACCATTGGCTCGTTCGACTTGACCGTTTGTTTGTGGGTGATAGACGGAGGCGTAACCGAGCTTGATGCCCAGATTAGCACACCAGGTTTTCACCTCATCGATTGTGAAATTGGAGCCATTATCGGTGATGATGTTGTGCGGAACACCATAACGGTCCACAATGCCAGATATGAAGTCTATCACTGGTCCGGCTTCGGCCGTTTTAACTGGTTTGGCCTCTGTCCACTTAGTGAATTTATCCATCGTAACCAACAGATATTTTTTCTTACGGCTTCCTCCTTTAAGGGGTCCGACCATATCAAGCCCCCAGACCGCGAAAGTCCAAGTGGTGGGGATTGTTTGTAGAGCAGTGGGTGGCATATGGCTTTGGTTGGCGAAAAGCTGGCATCCGACGCAATGTTGGATGATAACCCACAAGTATAGGGGATCGCAACAGTTTTCGAGGGTAGAGTATTCAACCCAAATTTATTGATTCGACACAAGGGGAGCCAAAGAATATTCTCAAGTATTAGTAGTTGAGTTGTCAATTCAACCACACCTAGATAACTTAATATCTGCAGCAAAGTATTTAGTAGCAAAGTAGTATGGAAGTAACGGTAACAGTGGCAAAAGTAATAGTAGCAGTTTTGTAGTAATTGTAAAAGTGGCAACGGTAAAGTAACTAAGCAAAGATCAATATGTGAAAAGCTCGTAGGCATTGGATCAGTGATGGATAATTATGTCGGATGCGATTCCTCATGTAATAGTTATAACATAGGGTGACACATAACTAGCTCCAGTTCATCAATGTAATGTAGGCATGTATTCCGAATATAGTCATACATGCTTATGGAAAAGAACTTGCATGACATCTTTTGTCCTACCCTCCCATGGCAGCAGGGTCCTATTGGAAACTAAGGGATATTAAGGCCTCCTTTTAATAGAGTACCGGACCAAAGCATTAACACTTAGTGAATACATGAACTCCTCAAACTACGGTCATCACCGAGAATGGTCCAGATGGTTGTCACTTCAGGGTTGTTGGATCATAACACATAATAGGTGACTATAGACTTGCAAGATAGGATCAAGAACTCACATATATTCATGAAAACATAATAGGTTCAGACTGAAATCATGGCACTCGGGCCCTAGTGACAAGCATTAAGCATAGCAAAGTCATAGCAACATCAATCTCAGAACATAGTGGATACCAGGGATCAAACCCTAACAAAACTAACTCAACTACATGGTAAATCTCATCCAACCCATCACCGTCCAGCAAGCCTACAATGGAATTACTCATGCACAGCGGTGAGCATCATGAAATTGGTGATGCAGGATGGTTGATGATGACGACGGCGATGGATTCCCCTCCCCGGATCCCTGAACGGACTCCACATCAGCCCTCCCGAGAGAGTTTAGGGCTTGGGGGCGGCTCCATATCGTAAAACGCGATGAATCCTTCTCTCTGATTTTCCCCCCGAACGTGAATATATGGAGTTGGAGTTGAGGTCAGTGGACCACCAGGGGACCCACAAGGCAGGGGGCGTGCCCCCCACCCTCGTGGATAGGGTGTGGGCCCGCTGGTCTTGATTCTTTCGCTAATTTTTTTTATTAATTCCAAAAGGTTGCTCCGTGGATTTTCAAGCCATTCCGAGAACTTCTATTTCTGCACAAAAATAACACCATGGCAGTTCTGCTGAAAACTGCGTCAGTCCGGGTTAGTTCCATTCAAATCATGCAAGTTAGAGTCCAAAACAAGGACAAAAGTGTTTGGAAAAGTAGATACGATGGAGACGTATCATTGGACAAGGTCATGTGCATCTGCTCGGGCCGTCGGCCAATAGAAACATGTACGGAAGGCCTTGCTTACAAGGGCCCGAGCCGCGCGTGTTGACAACCGAGACCGGCATGGATTTCAGCCAAGATATGCCTTCCTTCTTCCTCGGAGATACATCTTTGAAGTATTTCGGTAGCGCTTTTCTTGTAGAGTTCTCCCTTGTGAACCTTGTAGGCTTTAGAGCGCTGCACAATGCAGCGTGCCTTGTTCTGATCCTCAGGGAGTTCTCACCTATTAAGGTAGGCCAAGAATGGTTCGGTCCATGGGGCAATGACTGCCATGCTGAGATGGGCCGATGGTGTTATTTCGGTGGCTGAGCCCCCGATGATATCAATGTGTTCGGAATCTGGTGTTATAGTCGGATTCGGATTGGTGGTGCCGCTCTCCCCTTGCCACAGCACAAATGGTTTGAAGAGCCATTCCAAAAAGATGTCAGGTGAGACGGGGTCGCGCTTGGCACCGATGCGAGCAAGGACATACGCCGCTTGATAACTTTTGCGAGCCACATGACGAAACTCGAGCCCCTCGAACCGAGCTGACATTTTGAGAACAGCATTACGGTAAGCCGCCATCTTCGGATCTTTGGTATCGAAATCTCCATTTATTTGAGATATTGTGAGGTTTGAATCCCCGTGCACTTGCAGGTGTTGTATGCCCATGGAGACGGCCATCCGAAGACCATGCAATAAGGCCTCGTATTCGGCTGCATTGTTGGAGTCTATGTATAATATTTGGAGTACGTACTGCACTGTATCTCCAATGGGGGATGTTAGGACAACGCCTGCTCCTAAGCCCGCCAGCATTTTGGAGTCGTCGAAGTGCATGACCCAGTTGGAATATGTGTCATACTCTTTAGGGAGTTCGGCCTCTGTCCATTCTGCGACGAAGTCGGCCAGTACTTGGGATTTAATGGCCCAGCGCAGTTTGTATGTTATGTCGAATGGGAGGAGCTCAATGACCCACTTGGCAATCCGGCCTATGGCATCGCGGTTGTTTATTATGTCATTGAGTGGTACTTCGGAGGCCACCGTTATTGAGCACTCTTGAAAGTAGTGTCGTAGCTTCCGTGATGCCATGAAGACCACATATGCTATTTTTTGGTCATGAGGGTACCGGGATTTGCATGGTGTGAGGATAGTGGATACGTGGTATACCGGCTTTTGAAGCGGAAATTTGTGTTCGTCCTCTTCTCGTTCGACGATGAGCACCACACTTACGACTTGGTGTGTGGAAGATATGTATAATAACATGGGTTCGCCGATGTTCGGCGCGGCCATGATTGGGTTGCTTGCTAAAAGAGCCTTTATTTCTTCTAGTCCGGCCGTTGCCGCGTCCATCCAGTCAAAGTGATTGGTGCGTCGGAGAAGGCGATAGAGTGGCAATGCCTTTTCACCTAGTCTGGAGATAAAGCGGCTTAAAGCTGCCACACATCCAGATAGTTTTTGGACTTATTTAACGTCTGTTGGCATATCCAATTGTGAAAAAGCTCAGATTTTAGCTGGGTTCGCCTCAATTCCCCTATTGGAAACAATGAAGCCCAGCAGTTTTCCAGCGGGAACGCCGAAAACACACTTTTCTAGATTGAGCTTGATGTCATATGTATGGAGGTTGTCAAATATGAGACGCATATCGTCTATTAATGACTCGATGTGCCTAGTTTTGATGACTACGTCATCCACATATGCTTCAACTGTCTTGCCGATTTGTTTCTCCAGACATGTTTGAATCATGCATTAGTAGGTGGCGCCGGCGTTCTTGAGCCCAAAGGGCATAGTGTTGAAGCAGAAAGGCACATATGGGGTAATAAATTTCGTTGCGGCTTGATGGGACTCCTTCATCTTCATTTGATGGTATCCGGAGTATGCGTCGAGGAAAGACAATGAGTCGTGTCCTGCGGTGGCATCGATAATCTAATCGATGCGGGAGAGGGGGACGGGATCCTTAGGGCAGGCCTTGTTGAGGTCTTTGAAATCGACACATAGGCGCCAGGATTTATCCTTCTTTGGTACCATCAACAGGTTTGCTAGCCAGTGTGGGTGTTTTATTTCTCTGATGAATCCGGCCTTGAGTAACTTGGCTAGCTCCTCCCACATAGCTTGTCGTTTGGGTTCTAAAAAGCGCCCTAGTCTTTGCTTGACCGGCTTATATCCCTTCAATATATTAAGGCTGTGTTCGGCCAGCTTCCGTGGGATCCCTGGCATATCAGAAGGGTGTCAGGCAAATATGTCCCAGTTTTCGCGTAGGAACGCTCGTAGTGCGGCGTAAACCAGTTGGGTCCAGCTGTGCACCAATGGATGCTGTCTTCTTGGAGTCCGTTGGGTGGACTTGGAATTTGACTATTTTGTCTGCTGGTTTAAAGGAGGTGGATTTGGGTCGCTTGTCCAGGATCATATTGTCCCTATACACTGTGGAGCGTAATGCGGTTAACTCTTCGGCCGCGAGGGCTTTAGACAATGCCTCGAGGGCCAGGGCTGCGGGGTTTGGTTTTCGGTGCAGAGTGCTATGTACGGATCACTGGCAAGAGTGATAATACCATTGGGCCCGGGCATCTTGAGCTTCATGTACCCGTAATGGGGTATAGCTTGGAAGCGTCCAAATGCATCTCGCCCTAATAAGGCGTGATATCCACTGTTGAAAGGGCCACTTGAAAGGTTATCTCTTCGGACCGATAATTCTCCGGCGTGTCGAATACCACATCGAGTGTGATTTTTCCCGTGCATCGCGCCTCCCGACTGGGAATGATTCCTCGGAAGGTCGTGCTACTTTGCTATGCGGCTCCTGTCTATTTCCATCTTGTTGAGAGTTTCCTCGTAAATGAGGTTTAGTCCGCTGCCGTCGTCCATGAGCACTTTGGTAAGCCAAAATCCTTCTATGATTGGACTAAGGACCAATGCGGCTGGTGCCGGACTGTCCTGAATTTTGGTTTGTCACCGACATTGTAAGTTATGGCCGTGTCGTTCCTGGGGTTTATTGCTGCGACTTGGCAAACTTTAGCGAGGGCGCGGAGTGCCCTTTTGCGCATATTATTTGAGGCGAAAGTCTCGAAGACCATCAATACTCTGAGGTCATCGTCTTCCGTGGGATGTTGCTCTGTGGTATTTTTGGTGAGTAGATCCTCGCCGCTCTTCGCCACTTGCCGGAGTATCCAACATGCTCTAAGGCTGTGGGTTGGTATGGTATCCGGGGTTGTGTGTATTTTGCATGGCGTATCGAGCCATCCCTCTAGAACGGTTCCAGGCCCCGTAATGGGCTTTGATTTCTTTACTATTGGATCAGGCAACCGACGAGGGTGCGTCTTTTTGCCCGGACGAGGGGTTGAGTGGAAACTGGTGGCTCCCAAGGAGATGCCACAGTTTTCCAGGCGCTTTCCATTGTGCAATACTTATGTACTATGGTTGCCAAGTCGGCGAAGTGTAATATGTGACGGCGGTTAATGTCATTGAGGATTCCCTCGTCCGTGCAATTGTTGCAGAATAATGAGATCGTGTCTTCATCGCGGCAGTCTTTGATTTTGTCTTTGACAAGGAGGAATCTGGCCCAAAAGTGATGGACTGTTTCTTGAGACTGCTGTCGTATGTGCATAAGATTGTGTGTATCTGGGTGGGTGGGTGGATCTAAGTCCGAACCCTGACCCAATTTGAGATCCGGAGTTTGAGAAACTTTCGAGCTTAACAGTTTGAGATTCGGAGTCGACATGGAGACGATTTTCGATGACCCGAGAAGTCATCGTCGGCACAACAGCACAATAGGCGGTCATGGTAAAGCCGCCCAGCCGGAGGGTTTGGCATGAGGCCAAGGCTCCTCCGGAGGTGATATTGTCCTTGATAACAAGGCGAGCCATCAATCCTATCTTGGACGTCACAGCGGAACTCCCAATGAAAGCACCAATGTCGGTGTCAAAACGGCGGATCTTGGGTAGGGGGTCACGAGGTGTGCGTATAAGGTTGAGGGTAATAGGAGACAGGGGACACGAAGTTTTCCCAGGTTTGGGCCCTCTCTATGGAGGTAATACCCTACTTCCTGCTTGATTGATCTTGATGAATATGAGTATTACAAGAGTTGATCTACCACGAGATCGTAATGGCTAAAACACTAGGAGTCTAGCCTGTATAATTATGATTCTTCCCTACGGACTAAACCCTCCGGTTTATATAGACACCGGAGGGGACTAGGGTTATACAAAGTCGGTTACAAAGAAAGGAATCTTCATATCTGGTCACCAAGATTGCCTTCCACGCCAAAGAGTCTTCGGTCTTGTATCTTCACAGCCCATCAGTCTGGAACACATTAATAGTACGGACGCCCGAGGACCCCTTAATCCAGGACTCCCTCAGTGGCGACCGAAGACGGCGAGCGCGGGCGGCGGAGGGATGAGCACAGGGTGCCACGGGGTAGCCTGCAAGCGCAGGCGACCGCGAGCGAGGGCGCAGTGGCTGAGGGCGAGCGGGACGACCATGTTTTCCCTGAGATGTCTCGTAATAAAGGATAGACGTGAGGATGAAGACTCAGATCTAACGGCAGTTACACATCCTATCATACGGCTGGGGGCCGACCAGCCGAAACTTTCAGCCAGTGCGCAGGCGCCCATTAGTCGCTTAGTTTTTAAGCGTAGATGCTAGAATTAATATCCTGATTGATTGGTAGTTAGGCTAACACAAATCCTGGCATCATAGAGCATCTCCAGCCATTCAGCTCCCCAT
>NC_041389.1:520074793-520081364 GCF_002162155.2 Triticum dicoccoides
TTAGACGAAAAAGACATGAATTCGGCTAATATTCCATGGTTTCCATTCATATTTGTACATAATAAAGAAGGAATAAAAAAACATAAAAAAACAACACCGCCTGCCGCCGCCAGAGCCTTCTACATGCCGCGGAGCTTGTAGAAGTCGGTGTAGTCGCCGCCATCGTCGTCGTGGCCCTGCACACCGCCACCATCATCTTTGCAGCACCCCTAACCTACATCGCCGATGCGTGGGGGGTTGGATGGCCCAGGCGCCTCATCATCACTATCGTCGAGGATGATGACGCCGCCCTTGTCGTGCTTGCGGCGCCCAACGGCGATCTCCTCGAGGGCGCGGCGCTGGCACTCCATCTGCTATCGGACGTAGTCATCCTGGGCCAGTCTCCTCGTCGGCGGCCATGGCCTCATGCTCCTTCTTCATGGGAAGGAGCTCCAGGTCGGTCTTCAACTTGACGAGGCAGGAGGAGGGAGGAGAAGGGACATAACCGCCCTCGTTGATGACGAGGGCGCCGCCGTGGGTGCGCCGCCCGAGCGGTGTCTCGCGCGGCTCCAGAATGACAGGGAGGAGTGCCGATGACCTGGAGGAACAGGAGCCAACGAGGACGACGATGCCGCCTCCATTCTCCTCAGCGTGTAGGAACTACCGCGGCGGCCAGAGAAGGTGGGGGCCACCGGGTACTCCAAGCGCAGCGACTTACCGGCCTCGATGTGCTTGAGGACGGCTCCGAGGATGCGCTCGGGGAAGTGTCGTGGTACTAAGTCTGACAGTAAGAGTAGGGGGTACGTATGAGGAGGCGAGGCCCTAACTACGACGAGGTTGTACACACGAGTTTACGAGTTCAGGCCCCTCTAGGAGGAGGTAAAATCCCTACGTCTCGATGCCCTGAGGCGGTCGACTGGAATATGGGTGTGTGTTACAAGGGGTGCGGACCCTTGTCCCAGAGGAGGGGGTGGCTTATATAGAGTGCGCCAGGACCCCAGCCGTCCTCCGTTACAGGGGTTCAATGTACATTAAGATAGGTCGTTACTAGTAACGCTAGCTATAAAGTGCCAGCAATGATCTTTAAGACTACGGAGTGAACGCCTGACCGTTGCCATCCTGAGTGACTCTAGGTCTTCTATACTCCGAGTGGTTTCCTGTATGGTCGAATGACTCCATCCAGGTCGAGTGAAATCGGGGGTATCCGAGTGAGGTGACTGGTCGAGTGGATTGCACTCGATGGCTTCAGTTGATACTTCCTTCTGTGCTTTGAATGTATTTTCTTCTAGGGTAGTGACCTTGGGTAGGGCATATAGGTCAGGTCTATGACCCTACCCTAGGTCTATGGCATCATCATTAGCCCCCGAATGGATTGAGGTCCGAGTGAAAAGAAAGTTGAAGTTGGCCCTGCCTTTTCTCTTGTGCTTCACAAGCATTCATACTGAGTTCCAGGTCCATGATGAAACTTCGGCTTCATTTCAGTCGCCTTGAATGATTCAGAGGTTGTCAAGCGAACTTATGCTGGCAATCTTCGAGTGCTGCTATGGTGCGAAATCTTCGGTGCTATTGGTTACTGCAGTTCCCGGATCTCACGGGATTCGAAAACTTGGGGAAGCGCACGAGGCGGAGCGCGCCACAGTAAACGGAACGGATAGACAGGGCGCCTCGATTTATGCACCACTTCTTTCGCCACGTATCCGGTGCGCGACTGTTGCGGGATTTGACAGGATCACTTGGGCCCACACGTCAGCCACTCGGAAGTAGGCCCTTAAAAGGCGTCGAGGCCGATGCGTCTGCACAGTGCGCTCCCATTCCCCTTCTTCCTCCTCTGCTTCTCCACCACGTCCTCTTTCGCCCTCGATGCCGCCGCCCCGCCAGTGTGCAGCCCGCCACCATGGTGAAGGATAAGATGGCGGCACTGGAGCGCGCAAAGAAAGCGACGACGATGACGAAGGGCAAGAAAATGAATCGGGGGTCGTCGTCGAGGTCCGAGCTGCCGCCTGGTTGGATTCAGGGATATTGGATCCAATCCACGCTCTGGCCATAGGATCTGGAAGATTTGGCCGCCATGGACTTGATCACCGCCGGGACTTCGAGGCTACCGGGGGACGAGATAGAGCCTCAGTCGCGTGCGGGTGAGTGTGTCCTCCTTGCCACCCATGTCGACCGTGGTTTCACCCTTCCCCGCATCATTTCTTCCAGGGTTTTTCTGAACTTTTTCGATTCTCGGCGTCACCACTTCTCTCCCAACACCATCACATGTCTTGTTGTGTTCATGTCTATGTGTGAAAACTTCTTCGGTTGTCGACCGCACTGGGGTCTCTTCAAACATATTTTCACAGTTCGTTCCCAAACCATGAAGAAGGCAAATACAAATGACGAGAGAACGCACGTGATCCAGATGTGCGGGGGTTTAGGGATTCAGATGAGGAAGAGGAGCACTTTTCCCCCTATGACACTTCCCGAGTCGGTTAGGGGCTGGCAGTTGACCTAGTTCTACTGCCAGGACATTGCGACCCCGGTCAGTCGATCGGTCTTCCTCCCTTTACCTTAGATCGAGTCCAGCAACCTTCTTCACTGATTATGACCATAGCAGAGAAAGTAGAGACGAACATGTTGGTCGAGAGGGTAGTTCAGTTGGTCCGTTAGGGTTTAACTGACATGGGTTTATTGGAGGTGTTTCTCAGTCAACGCATCCAGCTGCTCCAAGCCTGTGATCACTCGATGTGGATGTACTGGGGCTCCAATGACACTGCTCGGGTCCACCCAGAGGAGGTTCCCGATGAGACGGTGGCCCTGTGGCTGAAGAGCATTACTGGAAACTAGGATAACCCCGGGGGGGGGCAGGAGAGTCGATCCATTCGACGATGAAAACCAGCCGGACAAGGTCCGATCCTTGTTACCGAGTGTACTTCATTCTGTCTTGCAACTGTCTCTGAATCTGACTGATGTTTGATTAACTTCTTGCCTTGCAGGTTTATACTGAGATGTATTCGATGCCGAATGGGGAACAAGCCCAGGAGCAAGTCCAGGAGGGATCAGATAGTGCATAAGAGAGCGCCGACTGGCAATCTCCTGACGATGAAGATGAGGAAGAGAGTGATGAGTCGGACAATGAAGAAGAGGAAGTCAACTCACCACCTCGCACAGAGTGCCAATCCAAGCAGTTCCATGATCCAGTGGGCGGGCGTAACAAATCTGTGGCTCCGAGCACGCAAGTGCATAAGCACACTCGGACTTCGACTCCGGAGCCGTCAGAGAAGGTCACCAAGCAGCCCAAGGTTGCCCCTTCAAAGTCTCGGAAGACCTTGCCCAAGATCATGATGGACGTTCCTGTTGCTTCTGTGTGAGTGTTTTCTCTTTCTCTGTTTTCCTACTGACTCATACTTTTGCTCTGACCGAGTGGATTATGAACTTTTTAGTGCTGCAACTTCTGGGACCTCCATGGATATCGACAAGGCTCAAGATGATGAAGAGACTGACGATGCGGCTACTTCCAAAGCTGGTACAATCCTGCAATCTTGAACTTGTTTTGTCGACTGGATTGTCGGTCGACTGAGCCCTTATGGTTGCATTTTGTTGTAGCTCTGCGGGACGTCATTGAGCTTCCAAACAACGATGAAGAAGTGCCTCCGAAAAATACGGGAAGGAGGGGCAGGGCTTCGGCAGGTGGACGGCCATAGGCCAAGGGCCTTAGTCGACATCAGCGCCGGAGATGGTGGTCTAGCGATCATGAGATCCAGCTCGGGCGAATGTTTCTTTTTCCAATCCGGTGTCGACTGACCGTCCCTCAGTGTCGATTGCTCAAGTCTCTGCTTCGCCTGCATAGCTCCATGCTTCAGATCCTGTGATTGCTCCGACTGTACAGCCATCGTCGCTCTTTGCTGCCCATCACACTCCAGATGACCTGGCGGGTGCCGCCAAGGAAGCCATACTCCAAGCAAACCTTATGATGGAGCGGATGAAGGTGGTGCATGAGGCCAACTAGGTTGCTTACTATGTCAGCTCTGCACTGCATATCGATGTCAAGGTTAGTTAATTTCCGACTCATCTCTTAATTTGTTTTTTGCTTTGCTACGATGTGGTCATTGTAGCTGCTGCTTCATTGTCTGTAAGATGTCCCTGGATGAGTGTTTTGGAACCTTTTGTGTGCATCTATCATGAGTCTGCATTTTGCATCCAATCACCCACTGGGTGTTTTTGACTTAGTGTTGAATAGTCCTTTGACTTGAGTCAACCAAGTTGAGTCGAGTGTATCCCCGAGACCATCGTTGGATGTTTGATGCGACGGGGGTCTTTGTCGAATGTCACTTCATTGTTCTTTCACTCGGTTGAATAGCTTGATCCGAGTGGAATCTAGACCAGTGGGGGCACGCAGAGTGCACCCACTGGGTGTAGTTCCCGAGACCGCGGTCGACTACTGGCAGTCGGCTGGGGTCTGAGAATCTCTCTTTTTTCCATACTCATGTTGGGCAGACCATGCCGAGTGGAAAACCAGACCAGTGGGGGCACGCCAAGTGCACCCACTGGGTGTAGTCCCCAAGACTACTGTTGAATGTTTGATTCTACAGTAGTCTTAGAGCAATTTTCGCTATGATTGACCTTTGTTTCTGTCGAATGACACATCTTATTTGCTGACCGCAGAAATCTTGTGATCTCGGTGCTCAATTTGCTGAATTGGAGAGGAAACAGATCAGCCTCAACCTCGACCTAGAGCTGGCCCAGAATAATCTCTAGAAGGCCCAGGATGTCTGCCTTATGACTTTTTCCTTTTAGTCTCTTGAACCGAGTGACTCCACTCGAATAGATGTACGTAGTGAAAACCGTCAACTCCAAGTTTTTCTGAAGAATGTTATTTCTTTAGAAAAAATGAAGCAGGCTCTGGAGAAGAAGTATCAAGACCTTGCCGCAGCACAAAAGGAGGCGTGAGAGAAAACGACACTTGACGATAAGAAGCTGGCCTCAGTCAACAAGTTGGAAGAGGAGAACTCCAAGTTGAAGACTGTTGTTACTGAAGCCAACAAGGAGGTTGCGAGGCTGAAGAAGGACAAGGAGACCTTGTCTGACAAGGTTGGAGATCTCACGGCGAAGAAGTGCGAACTGGAGGTTTATCTAGGATAGGTTGCTGAGAAATTGGTCCTGAAGTTTGAAGGTACTTCCTCTCGTCCGACTGATTTGCCATTGTCAACTCATTATTTAACTGTCGACTCACCACTCTTCCGACTATGCAGAACTCTGACAAGATTTTGAAGCAAAGACTGGGTGGATCGAGAAGGATCTTGACCCCATAAAGTCTCTTGTCAAAGATGTCGTCGCGATGAACGTGCTACAATTGGGGTCTCGTCTGGACAGTGTTGTGGATTATCTTGCTCGTCTGAAGGTGGCGATGTTGCAGATTGATACTAAGCTCTGGCCCCGAGCGGAATTCCATAATGATCTTGAGTCTTTGATGACTCGACTTAATGAAATCCCTGGTCGAGGGCAAGAGTGGAAGTAGTCGTCTGCTCGCTGTGGCGCAAATGTGGCTTTGTCATTGGTCCGAGTCCACTTCAAGGACATCAGAGAAGACAAGTTGGCGGCTCTCAAGGTTGCCAACACCAAGAAGCTCAACTTCTAGTCCTTCATGGACACATTTATCGATGCCACTACTCGTATGGTAGACAGCATTGACCTTGACAGCTTCGTCGAGCCAGCAAGTCATCCTCCTACAGAGTGAACAAACATTATGCCCTACTTTTATTTGCCTCAGATGCCGAGTAATTTTCTAACCATTAAACTCTTTCAGGCCTGATGCCTGAGTACTTCTGCCCGCTGTGGTTCTGAACTTTTGCGGGATTTATCTGAACTTGGTTTTCTTTGAATACGATGTCTTTTCCTTTATCGCTTTCGTATGTTTTTCGATTCTGAGTGGAACTTGACCCTTCCACTCCTTGTCGAGTGGCTCTGACAATGTGATCAATCGACACCTCGTCGTCCTTGCGGATCGGGATGGAGCATATGTTGTACTTTGTGATGCAGCTCTGACGATGCATTCAATCGACACCTCGTCATCCTTGTGGATCGGGATGGAGCGTACGTTGTACTTGTGACGAAGCTCTGACATTGTGTTCAATCGACACCTCGTCGTCCTTGTGGATCGGGATGGAGCGTACGTTGTACTTGTGACGCAGCTCTGATGATGTGTTCAATCGACTCCTCGTCGTCCTTGTTGATCAGGATGGAGCGTATGTTGTACTTGTGACGCAGCTTAGAGGACCTTTGTGACTTAGGCAAGTACGGGGTCGTAGCTAAGCCCCCGAATGGGAGGATTGCTCTCCACTCGGAGTGTTTTTTAACTTAGGAGAGTACGGGGTTGCAGCTAAGCCCCCGAGTGGGAGGATTGCTCTCCACTTGGAGTGTTTTTTAACTTAGGCGAGTACAGGTTCGCAGCTAAGCCGCTGAGTGAGAGGATTGTTCTCCACTCGGAGTGTTTTTTAACTTAGGCGAGTATGGGGCCGCAGCTATGCCCCTGAGTGGGAGGGTTGCTCTCCACTCGGAGTGTTTTTTAACTTAGGCGAGTACGGGGTCATAGCTAATCCCCTGAGTGGGAGGA
>NC_041389.1:520082113-520088326 GCF_002162155.2 Triticum dicoccoides
TTGCTCTCCACTCAGAGTGTTTTTTAACTTAGGCGAGTACGGGGTCACAGCTAAGCCCCTGAGTGGGAGGATTGCTCTCCACTAGGAGTGTTTTTAACTTAGGTGAGTACGGGGTTGCAGCTAATCCCTCGAGTGGGAGGATTGCTCTCTACTCGGAGTGTTTTTTAACTTAGGCGAGCTCGGGGTCGCAGCTAAGCCTCCAAGTGGGAGGATTGCTCTCCACTCGGTGTGTTTTTTAACTTAGGCGAGTACGGGGTCACAGCTAAGCTCCCGAGTAGGAGGGTTTCCCTCCACTCAGAGTGTTTTTTTAACTTAGGCGAGTACGGGGTCGCAGCTAATCCCCCGAGTGGGAGGATTGCTCTCCGCTCGGAGTGCTTTTTAACTTAGGCGAATCAGGTTCGCGGCTAAGCCACCCACTGGAGGATTCGGACACAAATGATTATGGGAAATCAATCATAAGATACTGCAAAAATCTTGTCTTTGGTAAGCAAACTGAAGGACCTCTTATTACGACTCGTCGATCTGAGTTGTTTAGGTATAGAAATGGTGAAGCAACTCTGCGTTCCATGCGCGTGGCTCGTCCATATTCTTGGCTACACTGTAGATGTGGTACGCTCCGTTGTGAAGCACCTTGGTGATGATGAAGGGACATCCCAGGCCGGAGCAAGCTTGTGAGGCCATTTCTGATCCACTCGGAGCACAAGGTCTCCTTCGTGGAACGCTCGACCTCTAACATTACGGGCATGGAATCGACACAGATCTTGCTGATAGATGGTCGACCGGATTAGAGACATCTCACGTTCCTCTTCCAGGAGATCAATTGCCTCTTGGCATGCCTATTCTGCTTCGGCTTCTGAGAAGGGTTCCACTCAGGGAGCATTATGCAGCATGTCACTCGGACGCACAGCCTCAGCGCCATACACCATGAAGAAAGGGGTTCGATCAGTTGACTGGTTCGGTGTCGTTCTAAGCCCCGAGAGGACGGATGGTAACTCAGTCACCCAAGCTCCGGCAGCATGCTTGAGGTCGCGCATCAGTCGGGGTTTCAGCCCTTGAAGGATCAAAACGTTCGCTCTTTCTGCTTGCCCATTAGACTGCGGGTGTGCAACGGACGCGTAGTCGACCCGAGTGCCTTGGGAAGCACAGAACACCTTAAACTCATCGGAATCAAAATTGGAGCCGTTATCTATGATAATGTTGTGAGGGACTCCATATCTAAATATCAACTACCTGATGAAACTGACGACAGTGCTTGAGTCAAGGTTTTTGATAGGCTTGGCTTCGATCCATTTGGTGAATTTGTCGACTGCTACGAGCAAATGGGTGAAACCATTTCTGCCAGTCTTGAAGGGTTCAACCATATCCAGCCCCCAGACTACAAATGGCCAGACGAGTGGGATAGTCTTCAAGGCGGACGCTGGCTTGTGGGACATGTTGGAGTAGAACTGACAACCTGCGCACTTGTCGACTATATCCTTTGCCATCTCATTCGCACGAGGCCAATAGAATCCTGCTCGGTATGCTTTGGCCACGATGGTCTGAGAGGATGCATGATGACCACAGGTCCCCAAGTGGATCTGTTGAGGATCATTCGACCTTCTTCTGGGGTGATGCAGCGTTGAGCCACTCCTGTGGCACTTTCTCTGTAAAGCTGCCCTTTTATCACTGTGAAAGCTTTTGATCGACGGACTATCTGGCGGGCCTCGTCCTCATCCTCTGGGGGTTCCTGCCTGAGAAGGTATGCGATGTACGGCACCGTCCAGTCGGGCATGACCAGTAAGACTTCCATGATCAAGTCAATTACAGCTGGGGACTTCAATCTCAGTCGGATTGGTTGAACTTATCGGTTGCGGGGGCTCTTCCTTGAAGGGATCTTCTTGTACTGATGGGGTGTGGAGATGCTCCAAGAACACATTGCTGGGGATAGGATTCCGAGTGGAACCTCCAGATCATCCGTGGCTTGATCCTTGATTCGGGGTATGTGGTGGAGCTCTAACCCCTCGAACTTCTTCTCTAGCTTTCTCACTACATTGCAATAACCGTTCATTGCTGGACTCCTGATGTTCTACTCCTTCATTACTTGATTAACCACTAAGTCTGAGTCACCGTAGACCATCCAGCGTCGAACACCGAGTGAAATGGCCATACGCACCCATACAATAATGCCTCATGCTCAGCTTCATTGTTTGAAGAATCAAAGTGAATCTGGAAGACATAACTGAGCTTGTCTCCTCTTGGGGACACCAAAACCACCCCTGTGCCAAAGCCATTCAACATCTTGGACCCATCAAAGAACATAGTCCAATGCTCCGACTGAATCTGAGTCGGTTGCTAATGTTCAATCCACTCTGTGAGGAAATCTGCTATTGCTTGGGACTTGATGTCTTTCTTTGCCTCAAACTTGATATCTAAAAAAAGGAGTTCAATTGCCCATTTTGCCACTCGACCTGTTGCATCTCTATTATTCAGAATTTCTGACAATGGAGCATCGCTAACGACTGAAACCGAGTGGTCTGAGAAGTAGTGTGCAACTTTTTTCATGGTCAGGTAAATCCCATAAAGAAGCTTCTGATAATGAGGATATCTCTTCTTGGACGGGGTCAAGACTTCTGAAATATAATACACAGGGCGCTGAACTTCGAAGGCTTTGCCTTCTTCTTCCTGCTCGACCATGACCACTGTGCTGACAACCTGTCCAGTGGCTGCAATGTAAAGCAGTAAAGGCTCCTTGATGACTGGAGCGGCAAGCACCGGTTGGGTGGAAAAGTAGGGCTTTGAGCTCTTCTAACGCTGATTCAGGTTCATCATTCCACTCGAACTTGTCAAACTTCTTCACCAGTCGGTAAAGAGGCAGTGCCTTTTCACTGAGGCATGACATGAATCGACTCAATGCAGCCAAACAACCAGTAAGCTTCTGAACAACGCACAGGGCACTTCATTCGGAGGATTGTGCCAATCTTCTCTCGATTTGCGTTGATCCCCCGCTCGAAAACAAGAAAATTGAGTAACTTTCCGCCTGGGACCCCGAATGTTTACTTTGGTGGATTAAGCTTGATATCATATCTTCCTAAGTTGGCAAAGGTTTCAGTGAGGTCAGTCAGTAGGTCGGAACCTTTGCGTGACTTAACCACTATGTCATCCATGTATGCTTCCACATTCCGACTGATTTGAGTGAGCAGGCACTTCTGAATCATGCGCATGAATGTGGCACCAGCATTCTTTAGGCCAAAGGGCATAGTAACATAGCAAAAACATCCGAATGGGGTGATGAAAGCTATCTTTATCTCATCGGATCCATACAGTCGGATCTGATGGTATCCAGAATAAGCGTCCAAAAAGGACAATCACTCACATCCCGCAGTTGAGTCGACTATCTGGTCGATGCGGGGCGGAGGAAAATGATCCTTCGGGTAGGCCCGATTGATGTGCTTGAAATCAATACACATTCGAAGTGATTCTCTTGGGGACCATAACGACATTGGCGAGCCACTCGGTGTGGTATATCTTGCGGATGAACTCTGCAGCCAGAAGCCGAGCCACCTCCTCGCCAATCGCCTTTCTCTTCTCCGCGGCAGACCAACGGAGATGCTCTTTAACGGGTTTTGCCTTTGAGTCGACTCGCAAATGGTGCTTAGCCAGTCCCTTGGGTACACCTGGCATGTCAGAGGGCTTTCATGCAAAGATGTCCCAATTCTCACGGAGGAACTAGATGAGCGCTTCTTCCTATTTGCTGTCGAGTGTTGTTGGGATATGGGTCGGAGTAGCATTGGGGTCGGTCGGGTGTATGTGAACCAGCTTTATCTCGTCGGCCGACTGAAATGCGGATTCCGTGGTAGGCCTCTTGGCACGCAGCAAATCACTTGGATCTGCATTCTTGTGGTATTCTTGAAACTCTAGTGCTGCCATCTGCTCATCGGCGATCTTCGAACCGTTCTGGAGACAATCTTCTGCTCTCTGCCGGTTTCCGGTGACCGTGATCATGCCTTTGGGACCAGGCATCTTCAACTTGAGGTATACATAGCACGGCTGAGCCATGAAACTAGCATAAGCAGGCATGCTTAGAATGACATGATAGGCACTGTCAAAATCCACTACCTCAAACATCAACTATTCCTTGCAGTAATTCAGGGAATCACCGAACACCACATCAAGAGTGATCTGACCGAGTGAATCGTCTTTCTTTCCTGGGATGATACCATGGAATCTCATGTTGCTCTCACTGAGTTTGGACATCGGAATGCCCATCCCCCGGAGGGCCTCAGCGTACAATGTATTTAGTCCACTGCCACCATCGATCAACACCTTGGTCCGTCGGGTGCCCCCAACGACCGGGTCGACCACCAACGCTTGCCACCCAGGGGTAGCAACGTGCGGCGGGTGGTCGGACTGGTCAAATGTAATAGGGGTTTTTGACCACTACAAATATCTTGGCATTGCCGAAGCAACCATGTTCACCTCTCTGTTAATAACTTTCAGTCGACTTTTTCTCTCAAGGTCAGCAAAAATCACCAAGGTGGCATTAACATTGGGGTAACCACCATCTTCCTCTTTGTCTTCCTCCTTATCAGACTCTTTGTCCTTTTCACTGGGTCGGCTTTCTCGGAAGCTCTGAATCAGGAGTCGACACTGTCGAGTGGTATGCTTGGGTAGAATCAGATTCCCCTCTTCATCCTTTTTAGTGTGTATATGACATGACAAATCAAGCACATCATTTCCTGCTTGATATTTCACTTTTTTAGGGGTCCAAGGCCCCTTGGGCTTCCCTTTGAACTTTCCTTGGTTCAAAACTGTTGCTTCGGCAGGGCCCGCGTCCTTAGCCTTTCGCTTCTACTTCCGACTGGAGTTCCCTCCTCCGGTGTCCTGGGAGACTGGTCTATTCTTGCCACTCTGGAGTTGGTCCTCTTCTTCGCAGTTAGCGTACTTAGTGGCAATCTCCATTATCCGAGCCAGAGTCATGTCTCTGGTCCGACCAAACTTTAGATTGAGCTCTCTGTAGCGAACGCCTTCTTTAAAGGCACAAACTGCTTGGTGATCTGATACGTTCTCCACTGTGTGGTGGAGAGTGATCCATCTCTGGATATAATCCCTCAAGGTCTCATTCTATTTCTGCATGCAATGCTGCAATTCCGACAAACCAGCAGGTCTCTTGCAGGTGCCCTCAAACGTTTTGGTAAACACTCGGGCCAACTCATCCCAATTGAAAATGCTTCCAGGGGCCAACTGATTCAGCCAAGCCCTGGCAGAACCTTCGAGCATCAAAAGGGAGGTGCTTCATGGCCACCTCATCACTGTCGCCACCAATATGCACAGCCACTCGGTAGTCTTCCACTCTCTTGTGAACTTATTGACGCCAGTCGCCAATCTGAAGTTGTGAGGGATCTCAGCGGCTCGGATGGCTCTTCCGAAACACTTAGGGCCAGAAACGTGGACCCTGCTCCCACCGGGCCTGTCTCTATCCAGCCCCTCTCTGTATGTTTTGTTCCGGTCGACCAAACCTTGAACAAGGACTGACCTTGCGTCGAACCCAGGCTCTCTTGGGCCGACTGGAACTATGCGGTCATTACCATACGGGCGCCTATCGTCATACCGCCGGGGCGCGTACGGCCCGTCCCTCGGAAGGGGCGAAGGCACTCGACGGTGGTTGTCACAGGCGTACTCCCGATCAAACTCTCCATGAGCTCTTCCCAGGTGCCGATCTCGGCGGTGATCACGATCTTCACATTGCAAAGGCGACCCAGGACTGTGTGCCGACTGAACTATATCTGCCCTTACTAATCTGTTGTGGATCCTGTTCCGCGACTGAGAAACTATGGAGCTCATCTCTCCTGCTGCTCGAAGCAGCGCTCTAATCTGTTCCAAGCCCCTTCCAGCCTCTGAACGGGACGGCTGAATAGACTCCGCTATACGCGCATCAGCTGCAAGATTCAGGATCGAAGTGCGGAATACCTGAGGTTTAGGCGGAAACAACTGTCGCTGACTGGATTCGGGGATCAGTCGACGGGCGCATTCATCAAGAGAATGTTGGAGATTCTCCAAACGTGTGCGCTCAGCAAGCATGGCCAGACGCGCAGCTTCCAAGGCCCGAGCCTCGGCGGTTTCCCCTATGATGGGGGTCTGGAGGGCCTCCATGTTGCGGCGGTGCAGCTCTTCCCTCTGCTGCGAATTGAGATATTGGGGCTCGTACTCCTCGTGGACGAATGACGGGCCGTCGCC
>NC_041389.1:520088769-520110396 GCF_002162155.2 Triticum dicoccoides
AACTTCTGCCGCGGGGTCACAGCTCCTGCTCTCGGAAAATGTACCTGCAGAGCCAGTCGACTGTTCGACTCGACCGCAGTGAAATTCGTCAGGCTCGATTGCCGCGACTTGGGGGTGGTCGTCTGGTGAGCCATCGCATACTTCACCCATCGTTGGAGCCGCGATCGACTAGATCGCTTGTGGCGGCGTCCAGCGGAGTGAGAAGGCGACGCGAGGACCGACCGAATACGGAGTCGACAGCCGCCGTAGGAGGACGCCACACGCACTCGCACGGAAGTGCGACGATCCGCGGATCGGGAGAGTCTCAACATCGAGGGGGCTTCTTGGATCCAGGCGGAGTCATCGGCAACGAAAGTGAGCGCACCGAGTCGGAACTCGCGGCCCATGACCAAACCGCCGCCGGAAACCATGTTGATGAAGATCAGAGAAAATGCAACCTCGTCGAAAGTTGCTAAGATGCTTTGCTCGAATGTGGGCGCCAACTGTTGTGGTACTAAGTCTGAAAGTAAGAGTAGAGGGTACGTATGAGGAGGCGAGGCCCTAACTACGGCGAGGTTGTACACTCGAGTTTACGAGTTCAGACCCCTCTCGGAGGAGATAAAAGCCCTATGTCTCGGTGCCCTGAGGCGGTCGACTGGAATATGGCTGTGTGTTACAAGCGGTGCCAACCCTTGTCCCAGAGGAGGGGGTGGCTTACATAGAGTGCGCAGGACCCCAACCGTCCTCCCTTATAAGGGTTCAATGTACATTAAGATAGGGTGTTATTGGTAATGCCATCTATAAAGTGTCATCAATGATCTTTAAGACTACGGAGTGAACGCCTGATCATTGCCATCTTGAGTGACTCTAGGTCTTCTGTACTCTGAGTGGTTTCCTGTATGGTCGAATGACTCCATCCAGGTCGAGTGAAATCGGGGGTATCCGAGTGAGGTGACTGGTCAAGTGGATTGCACTCAATGGCTTTAGTTGATACTTCCTGTTGTGCTTTCAATGTCTTTGCTTCTAGGATAGTGACCTTGGGTAGGGTGTATAGGTCAGGTCTATGACCCTACCCTAGGTCTATGGCATCGTCAGGAAGCCCCACCATTGACGCTGCCCGTTGGAGTTGATGCGTCCGCGGGGTTCAACGTCGTTCGTGGCGGCGAGCTGGTCGGAGTGGCGGCAGTCGAAGTACGCCGTCCATAGGGTGTGGCTATCGGGGGAGTACCTCAGCTGCTGTCGCGCGCTCTCCGGCAGCGACAACCGGATCCACACAATTTCGGCGTGTCGTTCAGCACCAGAGGGCGGCGGTGCCACCGGGACTCCGCTGGCACTGAGCCTCCACGAGCCCGGCACCCGCATGTCCAGTGGCGCCGGGTAGTCCGCCTCGTAGAGGAGGCGGGCCTCGTCCTTGTGCAGGCGGCGGCGACCGAAGTTGTTGGCCGCCGCTCCGTCACCGGGGTAGCGCTCGGCCATGGTCGCGGTTCGAGAGACGGGGAGAGAGAGGGCGTCGGCGATGAAGAAGAGAGCATCGGCGCCGAGAGAGAGGCTATAGAGTGTGCGGCCAGCGGCGAGGGATGGGCGGCTTTTATAACGGCGACTAGGCGGCGAGCGGGCGGCAGTAGTGTCGACGCGTGGCGGGGAGGGGGCGGGACGCGCGGTGACGCGCCTTCACTGCGCCGCCCGTGAATCAATGGAAGACTGGCCGGCGACAGCCGTCGCATTGATTCCCACAGGAAAACGGGGCGATGAGAAGGACGAAGATTCTCGGCCACGCGCTGCCGCTGACTAGGCGGGTCCACCAGGCTTTCGCGCCAAAAATGTTTCCCCCGGCGCCCTCGGGCGCCTCCAGCGCGCCGGGTTCAGCCTGGTTTCACCGGCGCCAATTTCGGCCCTAAGCACAACCGAACCGATTTTTTATGTGCCGGCAAATAAAAAAGGGTTTGAAAGGGCCTGTTGGGGGTGGGGGTGGCTAGTATAGATGGTCTTAACTCGCATGGACGCAAAAGGTGGAGGCGGACACTTCCCCTCTTCTTTTTCCTTGCAGGAGTTGGAGCGAAGCATGCAACCATGTAGTGTCCGTCGTTAGCGCTCAACGTTGGGTTAAAATATGTTAAGCTGATTTTTTTTATTTAACGTTTTTTAGGATTATTTTATGTTTCTTTTTCGTAAGTGTCTATGCAAACCCCTTGTGGTTATTCTCTTAGGGCATCTACAACGCTGATGCCCCAGGATCCAATTTCTGCCTGTTATGATCCAATGTCACTCAATAGGATTCTTTGCTAGCATCGGTGCCGAGTCTGCAGCCAGTCGCTTTTTTTTGGCTTGAGTCTGTTTACGAGCATTATCCCTAATGTGAAATCTTCTTGGTTAATGCAGAGAGTTCTCTCATTTTCTTCCTAATCCTAGGCGGCTAGGGCAAATTTTTCTCTCCATATTTCACAGACGAGCCTGTGGATTCGCCTCTCATTTACCTATCGCTCCAGTGACCGATGACGGGAAGGAGAATCCCGATGCGTCTGTTCCAGTTAGTAGTTTAGGTTAGATTTTTTTAGTCCTTGCAGGTGTGGTGCTCGGATAGATGGCGGCATTCTTTTTCCGAGTTCGTCTTCTTGGCTACGATCATCCTCGAGTTTGTCCGTTTGAACGTAATCGACGGAGCTTTGGCATAGATTCCCGCCGTCTCCTTGGACGGTGAGGTTAGGGCTTCTCGTCATGCGGTGAGATTTAGTGTGAGGTGCTTCATATCTACACAAGAGTTCAACGATAAAAACTACGGCTCTAGAGCGTTGGTCCTTGAGGGCACGTGCATGAAGACTTCCTGACTGTCATCGATAAGGTCAAGACGGCTCCAGTAATTGAGTTGCGATAGCGGCGCGTCGATTTTTTGTTACGACGGTAGTAGTGGTTGTTCGGTGATCTTCGAATCTCAATGTAATTATTGTTATGTCCGAGAGACTTCGTACTTTCGATGCACTTTTATAATAGATTCGACCATTTAAAAAAAATAACAAACGCTGCCCATTATTTTTACGAAGAACGTTCGCAACAAGTCGCCCATGCGTTGAGGAGACAGACTCCTATGCCGACGCTATTTCTTTAAAAAGCAAATGATAAGTGTCACGCGTATGTCACAAAGTACTCTAACGCTGACGTTTTCTACAACTAAAGTTGTGATTCATAAAGCAAAAAAATTAAACCACAGAAAAACTAAAACTTGCCATCCGAAAGAAAATAGTCATGCTTGACAATTAAAGTTATCATCCTCGCGTCACTAAAGTTTTCATGAAAAACTTTTAAAGTTGACGTGTCCTCGTCTCACACGTGTGGCATTTATCAAGGTCCTTAAAAAAAGGTTTACCGCCTAAGCGTCCAAATAATCGCTCTTGCACTGTAATACTTTGTGTGCGAATGGTTACAAGGACTGAAGTTGTAGTTTACTCACTACCCCGCAAAAAGGAAAATTTACTCACCAACTGTCTCAACTGTCCTGATCGTGTTGCCTGACCAAGAAAGACTACCACGCCGGCCCATTAAAACGTACTGTACTTCCCTTTCCCCTAAACAAACGTACTCCTACTTCTCTTCTTTTCTGAGAGAGAAAGAGAAACATCGGCTTTATTGATCACTTAACAAAATTATAAAGAGTCTCTCGGATACAATCCGAAGCCGAATAAAAACCACAAGACTAGACAAATTCTTATAAAAGTTAGCTAACAAATGAGCCGCTACATTAGCTTGCCGATGAAAACTTGATGTCTTCAACAACACTGCGAAGCAAACTTGATGTCTTCAACAACACCACTGTGCTTTCCCAACCACCACTGTGCTTCCGCAACATATACGATCTCGTACTCCTACTTCCCTTCTTCTGTCTTAATCGAAAGTTATATAATCCTTGACTTTATCAAGTTATCGTACTGGTCTACACTTTCCCAACCACCAGTGCGCTTTCACGATATATACGATCTCGTACTCCTTTTTGCGAGGGGCAATGTATCCCCCGCGAAAAGAAAATGCAAACTAGCCAGAAAGGTCACAAAGGACCATTGGTCATCAGATAAAAAGAGGACAGCTGCTCATGGCATTGGTCGAAGTCTTGATCATGTTTGTTTGTTTTTTCTGTTGTCGTGTCGCTCAGCGGTGGAGACGACGGCGTAATAACGAAATAAATTCCTCTGGTCCTATCATTGTCATGGTGACGATGATACTGGTGTCAACTGCGTGTCGATCCTTTGAGTTGCCGGGGAGAGCCATCAATCACGATGCTTGCGCCTTGGTTAGCAGTGCCGACAGTCTCATTAGTAAGATCCTGCGACTGCACTTTCAGCGTAAACACTGTATTCAGTCTCCTCGTCTAGCTCTCATATCTTTTCCTCAAATTGACTGTTCATGTTTTAGGTCTTTTTCACGAATACGCAAAGTTTGTGTATTTTTCATTGCTAGAAGGTAGAGAACTACCAAACCGCATGTAAAAAACAGTTGTTGACATAAAAACGGAAATTTTAGACTTTTAGGCCAAAAGAGGCTCCAACATCGGACCTAAAACAACATGGAGACAAAAAAAATTGGTAGCCACCTAAATTTTGCTTTCCCTAAAAAAAACCTAAATTTTGCTATCCTAGACTAACATATAGGTCCCCTAGCACGCTACCAAAACCAAAAACGCAGCAACGGGAATGCAACCGCCGCCCATTTGAACATTACCACTACCTCACATGCATCCCCCGGCCGATGCAAAGGCCAGGGATACGCCTCTGTCGGTGTCAAAACCGGCGGATCTCGGGTAGGGGGTCCCGAACTGTGCGTCTAGGCGGATGGTAACAGGAGACAAGGGACACGATGTTTTTACCCAGGTTCGGGCCCTCTTGCTGAAGGTAAAACCCTACTCCTGCTTGATTAATATTAATGATATGGGTAGTACAAGAGTAGATCTACCACGAGATCGGAGTGGCTAAACCCTAGAAGCTAGCCTATGGTATCCTATGGACTGAAACTCTCCGGTTTATATAGACACCGGAGAGGGCTAGGGTTACACAGAGTCGGTTACAATGGGAGGAGATCTTCATATCGTATCGTCAAGCTTGCCTTCCACGCCAAGGAAAGTCCCATCCGGACACGGGACAGAGTCTTTAATTTTGTATCTTCATAGTCCGGGAGTCCGGCCAAAGGTCTTAGTCCGGCCATCCGGACACCCCCTAATCCAGGACTCCCTCAGTAGCCCCTAAACCAGGATTCAATGACGACGAGTCCGGCGCGCAAGTTGTCTTCGGCATTGCAAGGCGGGTTCCTCCTCCGAATATTTCATAGAAGATGTTGAACACCAGGGTAGTGTCCGGCTCTGCAAAATAAGTTCCACATTCCACCGTAGAGAGAATAATATTTGCATCAATCGGATCTGCTGACGTATTCCGCGGCGTGACATCATGCCACGGCCAGGCTTTTATTCATTTTACTGTTCCACCTCAGCGCGTTTAGCGAGGCGGTTTCCTTGGCACGTCTTGTCAAAGTAGAGATCGTGTCCCCTTATTCCGGGATTCCCATCAATACGGGTGTGGGTAACCCAACCGCGCCATTAACCGCGGTGCTTGGGAGATAAGCGAGTTTTATTAGGCCGGTGGGGGGCTCATAGTTTTGGCCGCCCATATAAGGGGATAAGAATCCACCCTTTCCATTCACGCCTTCTTCCTCTTCTGCTTATCCATCCCTGCGCGCTCGAGCTCCAGCGCCCAAGCCCGCACTTCCCACCTCAACCTTCTCCAACCATGTCCGGAGCGGGAGGTAGATGGATTGCCTCCTCCGTCACGGAGGGGCAAATCAAAAAGCTGAGGAAGGCCGGATACTTGTCTGACGACATCGCGCACCGGCTTCCAGATGTGGGGCAACTCATCCCCACCCCCAGGCCCCATGAGAGGGTTGTTTTTCTTCCCCATTTCCTCCACGGACTGGGTTTTCCTCTTCACCCGTTCGTCCGGGGGCTCATGTTCTACTACGGCCTGGACTTAAACGATCTGGCCCCGAACTTCATCCTCAATATCTCGGCGTTTATCGTCGTGTGTGAGGCCTTCCTCCGCATCCAGCCTCACTTTGGCCTATGGCTGAAGATCTTCAGCGTCAAGCCGAAGGTTGTGAAAGGCCGACAAGCAGAATGCGGAGGTGCTATGGTGGGCAAGATGGCCAACGTCACTTGGCTCGAGGGTGCCTTCGTGGAAACCATCAAAGGGTGGCAATGGGGGTGGTTTTATATCACCGATCCGCATGATCCTAAGTGGGCAGCGGCCCCCGAATTTCGATCTGGCATCCCTACCCGGCTCACATCTCGGAAAGAGATGGGCCTGTCGTGGGGCAATCCGGAAGAGGTGACCGGACTCCAAACCTACGTCCGAGACCTGGTGACTAAGAAGGTCAAGCTTGTCAACGTAGTCCAGGTCATGCTCTTCCGTCGGATCCTCCCGTGTCAACGACGGGACTTCAATTTGTGGGAGTTCTACCCGGCCCGGCACCAGACTCTATCCCGGCTCTTCGAAACGAAGCACGAGGACGCCTGGAAGGTGCTTTTCAAGAGTTCCGAGGTCTCCCCTCCCGTCACCGAGGATCGCGGATTCTGCGCCAAACGTCAAGCCTCCTAAGTAAGCTTACATTTAGTCCCTTACGGGATACCCGAATTTCATAGTGTGACTTTATGTGGGATCTAAACTCCCGTTCCTTTGACAGGACTGGAAGAGGACATCCGGACAGTTTGACTGTCCGGCCCCTTTGCCCGAAGGCCCAACAGACGCACACTTAGCGAAGCTACTGGTTCCGGCACCTCACGTGGTGCCGGAGAAGAAGGCCAAGGAGAAGGCCACGGGGACCCGAAAGAGTTCCCGGCGCCCGGTGGCATCGGATCCATCGCCCGACAACCCCGATGCGCCCTCCGCTTCGGAAGACAAGGAGGAGGAAGGAGAAGAAGAAGCCTCTCCCCCTCCAACGGGGGGAGGAAAGAAAAGGAAGGCCGCCCCAACTAGGAGGCCGGAGGGTCCAAGAAGGGGAAGACCCATCTGCCGGACTACGCCTCCGATGCCGAAGACGGCGGGGAGGAATGGCCATCCAGGGTCGAGCCCCTGGCAAAGTCGTAAGTGTCCGGTTACCCGAATGACTCATGGCGCTCTTCTATTATTTGGTAATGTCTAACGCCAAATTTTAATCATGCAGTCCGCCCAGAACTCAGCTCGGTGATTCGTCGAGCGGCTCCCTGAATTCATCGGATGTGAACAGCGCTTCGCTTCCGATGGCCTCCTCCCCGCTCCCTGCGGACGACACCGAGGTAGGGTCCCGAAAGGGACTAAACCAGGAGGAGGTGGTCCTGGAGGCGCCGCAAGGCGATCTCCCGGACTCCAGGCCCGAAGGGGGTAAAGCCCCAGAGGGATCTAAGCCCGGCCCCGGGCCAGACACTGCTCCGGAACCATCAGTGGTTCCAGAGTCCGACAGGCGGCGCCTTCATAAGAAGGGCAAGCCTGCGACTCCGGCGACTTCCATCCATCCGGAGGCGCCAGACAATTTGCTGGAGGCGCTTAACGGCGCCTCCATCGACGAGGAACACCGCACCGTTATGAGTGTGGTGATTCAGAAGGTTCAGTCCGCCAAGAGCAGGCTGACGGAAGCCTGTACAAGCCTATTAACGAGCTTTGAGGTATGTGTTCAAAAACATATAAAAAATATTACCGCATCGACAGTAGCCCCTGATGCTCAGTTCGGTGTTCGGAAAGAAAAGCCGAGCTGAGGATCTAAAAAGATATACGCAGGAGTCTAATAGAAATATGTCAATATGGGAATGCAGGTTGCGCTGCTGACCTCTGCCGCACTGACTTTGGAGGTCAATGCATTGAAGGAAAACCTGAGCCGTCCGAGAGCGAGCTCGGCCGTGCCAAGAAGCAGCTCGAGGATAAAGAGTGTACATAGTACCTCCTGTAAATGTATATAGAAATACTTGGTTGCAAAATAATAATAGGACCAACGTTAATGTTGCAGGAGCCACGACCGAGGTGGCGACCCTGAAACAGGCGGTCTCCAAGGCCGAAAAGAGTGCGGCCTTGGAGCGCACCGAGCGAGAGAAGTAGGAGGCACGGGTGGCGGAGGTGCGGCAAGAGCTCCAGGCTCTCGTGGAAAAACACGAGAGTTTGGAGCGTGACTCGAAGACTCGAGAGTTCGAGCTTGCCTTGGCTCTTGAGAGTGCCAAGACCGCTAAGGTCGAAGCCCAGAAGGCCCTTCAGGAGATCGAGGCGATGAAGAAGATAGCGGCGGGTAAGGCATTCTTTATGCAAAGCAAAAATATAAAAGTTAATTATCTGCTACTTACCCGAATCCGGAGCTCTCCAGGAGCATTCGCCGATCTGCCCCGTAGTGTGTCTAATGCCGCCGCATACTACCGAGCCGAAGAGGGGAGCTCGACGGAAAAAGTGTTCTGGTCTTAGTATGCTGAGGCCGAACATCCAGTGCCCCTGAGCGACCAGCTGAAGCAGCTGGTCGAGCTCCACAAGGTGGCCGAACAGGCCATGAAGGGCCTCATAGCTCGGCTGTGGCCTGGAGAAGTCATGCCTGGGAGCTACTTCGGTCTGGTGCGGCGGCTGGTGGACGCGTGTCCGTGGATTGAGGTCGTCAAGCGCTCCGTTTGTATTGAAGGTGCCCGTCGGACCCTTGCCCGTGATAAGGTGCACTGGGGCAAGCTAGACGCGGAGAAGCTGTTGACGGACACGCCACCGCCAGGCAAGGAGTATCGTACACCCGAGATGTATTATAATGGCGTTCTGAAGGGTGCCCGCCGTATAGCGGATGAGTGCTCCAAAGATGTAATTTTTGAGTAGACTCGCATTTGTTATCCTCTACGCTGAAGCTTTGTTCATATGCGTTAAGCAACGCTTGTTAATTTAAAATATTACCTTCTGTGTGGCCGTTTATCAAATCTGAGAGATGCAAGTCCTTGGCTTGGACCCCCATGACACGAGTGCTGGGGTGTTCGGGATAAACCTGAGCGCTCTTGTTCCCATTCTTGGGTCCATCTAGGGAGGCCTTCAGCACAACGAACCAGGCCGTCGGACTTATAATGCTTTATCACTCTCACTTAGCCATAGAATTCTATAATTTTAAATTTCGGCGAAACCCCTAGTATTCGGAAGACCGAGTTCGGGGCGCTATCCACGCCTAGGCCAGATAAGTCCGGTTCCTCGCTCCAAGCGGCATAAGTCTTTAAGGACTCGAAGAAACCTCGCGAACAGCGACCGGTCTCTCGCACTATCATGACAGTCAGTTTTAGCTTTCTCTACTGAGGTGTTAACCCAGCTCAACTGGGGCACAATCGCAGTAGTTCTTCCAGCGCTACCTTAGCCAACAATGCGGAACGTAAGGTACCAAAACATGGGAGCCGGGCAAACCCAACTATTGACCAAAGACATGATTCGGAGCCGATGCATATAGTGCTATAAGTTCGGGGTGCCGCACTCGTGAGAGTGTTCGATCTTCTCACACCATGTTATGGGGTGTTGTAAGCCCCTGGTGTATTGTCTGCACCAAAGTGTACGGTTGCAGAATGTCATGACTGAACATATTTGTATATAAAAAATAGATAAGTACAATAATAGGTAAGAGCTATATATTGTTTATTAAAAAAGGGCTGATGCGAAAGCAGAATGATACAAGAAGTACGGTAAGCAAGAGGTGGGAGTATTTGACATGTTCCCCTCCAGGGGCAAGCTGCGGGATTGTAAGTAAAACAGGTATTAAACTCGTTATAGAGACCACCTGGACTTTTTGACGTGGCTTGCTCTCTCCCTGGCTGTTGCATCGTGGGTTCGGCGAGTGTATTGCCGGACAGGCCTTCCGAATAGTTGGGTCCTGAAAGTGTGTAAAAAGGAAAACGGCGAAATAGGGAGCCCCTTAGTGCGGTTGAGCCGCATTCTGGGCGTGTCGTTGTTGTGCCCCTCCCCTTATGCCCATGGTATCTCTAGGGCGTAATTATGTACGCGTGGTACCAGTATTGCCATTTGGCGGGGGCTGGGGTTGGGGCCGCACTGCTATGCTTGCTCGGAACATGCCAGCCGGATTTGTTGTAGGTTACTTCGGGCTCGCTTGACGTTGTCCGGACGTTTGACACCTGGATTGGAGAACTGCCTTGAGAGGCTACTCTGTACTTCCGCCGCCAGGGCCGCCGTGTGCTCCTCCATTCGGAGAGAGCGTTCGGTGTTTCCGTTTACCGTGATGACTCCGCGAGGTCCTGGCATCTTGAGCTTGAGATATGCGCCGCATCGAATTTTGCAAATGCGGTTCGTCCAAGCAAGGCATGATAGTTGCTGCGGAATGGGACTATGTCGAAGATTAACTCCTCGCTCCGGAAGTTATCCGGGGATCCGAAGACCACTTCGAGTGTAACCGAGCCTGTACAGCTGGCCTCTACACCTGGTATGACACCTTTAAAGGTTGTCTTTGTGGGTTTAATCCTTGAAGGATCGATGCCCATTTTTCGCACTGTGTCCTGGTAAAGCAGGTTCAGGCTATTGCCGCCGTCCATTAGGACTCTGGTAAGGTGAAATCCGTCGATAATTGGGTCTAGGACCAGTGCGGCGAATCCGCCGTGACGGATGCTGGTGGGATGGTCCCTTCGATCGAAGGTGATCGGGCAGGAGGACCATGGGTTGAACTTTGGGGCGACTGGCTCCAACGCATAGACGTCCTTGAGAGCACGCTTCCGCTCCCTTTTGGGGATGTGGGTTGCATATATCATGTTCACCGTCCGAACTTGCGGGGGGGATCCCTTTTGTCCTTTGTTGTTCGGCGGCCGGGGCCCCTCCTCGTCATCGCTATGTAGCCCCTTGTCTCTGGTCTCGGCACTTAACTTGCCTGCCTGCTTGAACACCCAACAATCCCTGTTGGTGTGATTGGCTGGCTATTCGGGGGTGCCATGTATCTGGCACGAGCGATCGAGTATCCGGTCTAAGCTGGATGGGCCCTGAGGGTTTCTTTTGAATGGCTTCTTCTGCTGACCCAGTTTAGAGCCTCTGAATCCGGCATTGACAGCCGTATCTTCAGTATTGTCACCGTTAATGTGGCGCTTATGCTTGTTGCGACGTGACCTGCCGTTGTTATCCTTGGTATCCGACTTGCCGGGGCTCTTGGTTATGTTATTGCTACGAGCTAGCCAGCTGTCTTCTCCCACACAAAAGCGGGTCATGAGTGTCGTGAGGGCTGCCATAGATTTTGGCTTTTCCTGTCCTAGGTGCCGGGCAAGCCATTCGTCTCGGATGTTGTGCCTGAAGGCTGCAAGGGCCTCGGCGTCCGGACAATCGACTATTTGGTTTTTCTTGGTTAGGAACCGTGTCCAGAATTGTCTGGCCGATTCCTCTGGCTGCTGGATTATGTGTCTTAGGTCATCGGCATCTGGTGGTTGCACATACGTGCCCTGGAAGTTGTCAAGGAATGCGGATTCCAGGTCCTCCCAACAACTAATTGACTCTGCTGGCAGGCTGTTAAGCCAATGTCGAGTTGGTCCTTTAAGCTTGAGCGGGAGGTATTTGATGGCGTGTAGATCATCACCACGGGCCATGTGGATATGAAGGAGATAATCCTCGATCCATACCGCAGGATCTGTTGTGCCATCGTATGATTCGATGTTTACGGGTTTGAAGCCCTCGGGGATTTGATGATCCATTACTTCGTCTGTGAAGCATAGTGGGTGCGCGGCGCCCCTGTACTGGGCTATATCACGACGCAGCTCGGACGAGCTTGGTCTGTTGTATTCGGCCGGGCCATACTTATTATGTCCGGCATGACGGCTAGCGTCACGTGAAGCGGGGCGCCCATGTGATCCGTAGATCGATCTTGTTTGCCTTGCCTTATTCTCCAAGATGTCTCGCAGGTCTGTTGTGTCTCCCCGTACTCTGGTATGTTTTGAGCGGTGTCGGGGTGCGGCTTGGGTTGAGGGCCTGAAGGCCTCTCTATCGCGACCACGGGGTGGCCGATCGGGCGCATCGTACGCTGGTGATGTAGGTTTAGTTGCTTCCTCCTCAAGTTGGGGTAGCAACCTGCGCTTTGGGTAGCTCTTGGATGGGCGTTCTAGTTTATACTCTTCGGCCGCCAGGACTTCGGTCCATCTGTCGGCTATCAAGTCTTGGTCAGCTCTAAGCTGCTGCTGTTTCTTCTTGAGGCTGCTTGCCGTGGCTACGAGCCTGCGTTTGAAACGCTCTTGTTAGACGGGATCCTCTGGCACGACGAATTCATCGTCGTCGAGGCTTGCATCGTCTTTGGAGGGAGGCATGTAATTGTCGTCCTCATCCTCTTTGTCGGCCGCTCTCTCATGAGGGCTGGCTCCTTCATCCTCCTGCACTGAATCCTGCTGGAGGGGGTTGTCTTCGGCACTGTCCGGCGTGTTGTTATCTCCGGTGCCGGAATCGCTGTTTTTGCTTTGGCGGGACTTAGAGCGGCGCCACTGACGTCGGCGCTTGGGTTGCTTCTTGGAGGGATCATCCTCCGTTTTCTCCTCGCCATCCCCCGTTTTAGGGGTGTCCACCATGTATATGTCATATGATGAGGTGGCTTTCCAGTTCCCTATAGGTGCTGGTTCTTGATCGTCTCCTTCATCAGCGTCCATGTCATCGATGTCTTCGGAGTCAAAGTCGAGCATGTCGGTTAAATCGTCGACAGTGGCTACGAAGTGGGTGGTGGGTGGGCTTCGAATTTCTTCGTCGTCCGCATCCCAACCGTGTTGGCCGTAGTTCGGCCAGGGCTCTCCTGACAAAGAGAGAGACTTTAATGAATTCAGGATATCGCCAAAAGGCGAGTGCTGAAAGACGTCCGCGGCGGTGAACTCCATGACCGGAGCCCAATCGGGCTTAATCGAAAGAGGTGCGGGATTTACGGAGTCCGGATCGGAGTCCGGCACCTTGGAGTCACGGGCCTTGCAAGGGACTAGGCTGGTATCCGGCTCTATCGCCGTAGAGGTTGCAGCTTCCGGGGCGGCGTCCAACCATCCGTCCCTGACTGGCGCAGTGGGCTCCGAGCTAATGGTCGGAGCGGACACCTGAGCGACGCTCTGGGTGTTGTCCAATGGAAGAGCTAAATCATGCCCATCGTGACAGTGCGGCGCGCCCGGTCATGGCTTGAATCCATCGAGGATCAAGTCCCCGTGGATGTCGGCCATGTAGTTTAAGCTTCCAAACCTGACCTGATGGCTAGGGGCGTAGCTTTCGATCTGCTCCAGATGGCCGAACGAGTTGGGTCGCAGTGCGAAGCCGCCGAATACGAAGATCTGTCCGGGGAGAAAAGTCTCATCCCGGACCACATCGTGATTGACGAGCGAAGAAGCCATCGGGCCTAAAGGCGACGACACAGAGGAACTCTCAATGAAAGCACCAATGTCGGTGTCAAAACCGGTGGATCTCGGGTAGGGGGTCCCGAACTGTGCGTCTAGGCGGATGGTAACAGGAGACAAGGGACACGATGTTTTTACCCAGGTTCGGGCCCTCTCGATGGAGGTAAAACCCTACTCCTGCTTGATTAATATTGATGATATGGGTAGTACAAGAGTAGATCTACCACGAGATCGGAGTGGCTAAACCCTAGAAGCTAGCCTATGGTATGATTGTTGTTCGTCCTATGGACTGAAACTCTCCGGTTTATATAGACACGGAGAGGGCTAGGGTTACACAGAGTCGGTTACAATGGGAGGAGATCTTCATATCGTATCGCGAAGCTTGCCTTCCACGCCAAGGAAAGTCCCATCCGGACACGGGACGGAGTCTTCAATCTTGTATCTTCATAGTCCGGGAGTCCGGCCAAAGGTCTTAGTCCGGCCATCCGGACACCCCCTAATCCAGGACTCCCTCAGCCTCCATTTCCAAAAAAGAAAATTCCTCCTGGCCGATTCCAACCGTTGCTGCCTCCCCTCCCACGATCGCCATGGGGCCCACTGCCAACCCGTCGTTGCTTGATTCCATCTGTCCCCACCGCAGACCTTGGGCCGTCGCCGCCTGATTCCTTCCACCCCTGAACTCGCCACCAAGGACCCGTCCTTGATGTCAAAGCCTAGCCACGCCACCCCAGATGTCCCTGCTACACCATCGACTGCGCCAAGCCTCCCCTAAGCTCATCCTCACCGTAGTAGATGTCGCAACCGTCCCACCACCCCCTAGGTGCGATGGTGTAAGGCTCCAGCTGAGGGGCAAGTGGGTGACAAAGATCTGCAACCCATTCATGGTGAGCTTGTGTCGCTTGGCAAGTTTGCCACCCGTGAGGAGGCGGCGCATGCTTATGATGCCACGACACACTTCTTTGGAACTCGGGCGAGGCTAAACTCCCCGGACGATGCCCCTTCCCCCCACACCATGACATTCCCTACGCCTCCGTTTAGGGTTGTCTCCCGGGCCAAGGAGAAGGGCCATAGCAAGGCCAAGGCGCAGCTCGCAGCTAAGTGGGTCGATGCCGCCTTGGTGGCCAAGCTCGTCGAGGAGAACCCACAACTCCTACGTTGAACAACACGTTCTTTGAGTCCCTAGAGGACGCATGCAAGATCGAGTGGGAGTGTGAGCAAGTCGCCATCCTCAACACCGAGTTCTTCCGCAAGTTCGATGTCAAGCTCTCCGACGAGGAAGAGAAGGTGGAGTCGGCCTATCACCAACAACTAGGGGGCGATGGGATTGATGAATATTTCCTCCAATTACCTCGACCGTGATGGTGAGAATTAGGGCTAGTTTTTATCGCAATATATCTAGCTGTATTGCAATGTGGTGGCACATATGTTTAAATTATGATCGTACTGATGTTTCATGTATGTATATTTTATGTTTAGTGTGCAACTTGCCATAGTACTATTTAAATTTTGCAATGAACTTGGTGTTATCTTCATATTTCATTTACTTTTGAAATTTTAGGTATCCATATTTAGATCTGCTGTAAAGCAGTGTTTTTTTCCTACCCAAATATTCTGTGTCTTCTATCTAAAGTAGATTCAGGTAGCCAAATTTTAGGTCTGCTATTGAAGATGCTCTTATTAGAGCATGGTTAATAATATAGCCAGCTAATGGCTATAAGGAACCGCCTTGTCATCTATAGTTGTCATCTATATGCACTCATACAATAATGTGGACTATAAGATTGGCTATTGCATTAGTATTTTTTTTTATCTTTTCTCTATCTCCTTGTTCACATTTATTGCATTTACCTAGGAATGTGTATATAGATAGACTATTGCATGAGAGCCCACTCCCCTTAGAGCATCTCCAACTGGTGCATAAAAGTTTCATGCGCTAAAGTAGTTTTAGTGCACCACTATAGCACTTTTAGTGTGTCGGATCCAACATTGGTTTAGCATATGCCCAAAAACGCGCGCCCCAAAAAACACGCAGTGCAAATTGTGAAGCGCACACAATCCGGTGTCCCAAATTTGCAGCTTCTGATAACGCTTTTTAACGTGTGCCCAATTATTTTTTTTGCGCGTGCACTATTTTACTGCTTCTGCTGGAGCTGTCCGGCGCCCAAAAAACCACAATTTTAGCACGCAGAGCAGTTTTTGTGCGCCTGTTGGAGATGCTTACTTTTTCACATCTCTCTCCTCCGCATAAGCAAATATGACATGTAAGTGGGCTATAAGCCCACTATTGTACTTGCTCTTAGTAGTATTTAGGACTTCTAGACTTTGAACATGAAAAGGTTGGATGGTCATATAATTGACCCCTTATCTTTTTATTAGGAATATATATTATTGAGTAAATAGGAATTTTTTTGACTAATTTAATCAATAGATAAATCACTAGCATGACATTGACTGAATTAACGACATACTGATTTTGATCTAAATATGCACGTACTAAGCAAACAGTAGACACATCTACACATACTGCTAGTGTTGTGGTCCTAAGACTGACAATAGAATGGGGGGTAGGTATGGAGAGACAAGATCTCAGCTATGGTAAAAGCCCTACGCCTCAGTGCCCAGAGGCGGCCGATTGGATTATATGCGTGTGGTGTTACAGGGGGTGCGAACCACTGTCCCACAGGAGGGGGTGGCTTATATAGAGTTCGTCAGGACTCCAGCCATCTCCCGTTACAGAGGGTTGAATGTACATAAAGATTGAGGCGTTACTGGTAACGCGAGCCTTAAGTGCCTTTAATGACCTTAAAGACTACGGAGTGAATACTCGCCCGTTGCTGTTCGTAGTGACTTCTGGTCTTCAGCCGGTCGAGTGGTTCCCTGCATGGTCGAGTGGTTTCAGGAAGGAGGGGTATCTGAGTGGTTCGTTGGTCGAGTGGATTGCACTCGACATCTTTACTGGGTACCCCTTGTTGTCTCTTGAGCTTCTTTACTTCTAGGGTAGTGACCTTAGGTAGGGTGTATAGGTCAGGCCTGTGACCTTACCCTAGGTCTGTATCCTCATCATTAGCCCCCGAATGGATTAAGGTCCGAGTGGAAAGAAGATTGAAGTTGATCTTGTTTCGGCCTTTGTGCTTCACGGGTATTTACGCTGGATGGAAGACTAATGTTAGAACTTCAGCTTCGCTTCAGTCGCCTTGATCGATTCAGAAAGTTGCCGAGTGAATTTGCAACATCATCTATTGAGTGTTGTTTCTGGGCGCACAATCTTTGGCGCGATTGGTTGCGGTGTATCCCGGATCTCATGGGATTCGAAATTTCGGGGAAGCGCGCGGGACAGAGCGTGCCGAGGTAAGCAGGATGGATAAACAGGAGTGCCTCGATATTCGCACCACATTTTTCGCCACGTACCCCGCGCGCGACTGTTGCGGGATTTGACGGGATCGCCTGGGTCCACACGTCAGCCACTCGGAAGTGGGCCTTTATAAGGCGACAGGGCCGAGGCGTCTGCAGTGTGCGCATCTGTTTTCTCCCCTCTTCCTCTGCTTCTCCACTGCATCTGGCTCCTCCGCTCTCAACGCCGCCGCTCCGCCACCATGGTGAAGGACAAGACGGCAGCGCTGGAACGTGCGAAGAAGGCGACAGGGGCGACGAAGGGCAAGAAGCAGAATCGCGGGTTGTCGTTGCGCTCGGCGCTGCCGCCAGGTTGGATCCAAGGCGATTGGATCGGGTCTTCGCTCCAGCAGGAAGATCTGGATGAGCTGGTGGAGTCCGGGCTGATCGCCAAGGGTGTAGCGAGGATGTCGGAGGGGGAGACGGAGCCGCAGCCTCGACCGGGTGAGTGTATACTGCTCGCCACCCATGTCGACCGGGGCTTCTCACTTCCTCTGCACCCCTTCTTCCGGGGCTTCTTGAACTTCTTCGGTGCCCAACTCCATCACTTTTCTCCCAATACTATCACATAACTTTCTGGGGTGTCGACCGCACTGGGGTCTTTTCAAGCATATCTTCACCATCCATTCTCAGTCGGTGAAGAAAGCAAACACGAGTGACGAGAAAACACATGGCATTCAGATATGTGGGGGTTTGGGTATCCAGAAGAGGCAGCGGAGTTCTTTCCCTTCCATGACTCTTCCTGAATCGGTTAGGGGCTGGCAGTCGACCTGGTTCTACTGCCAGGACCTCGCAACTCTAGGTCACTCGACCGGACTTCCCCAATTCACCTTTGATTGTGTTCAGACTCCTTCCTTGCTAAAAGTGACTGCTGTGGAGAGCGGGGAGATGAACATGCTAGTTGAGAGGGTGGTCCAACTGATCAATCAGGGCATCACTGGCATGGACCTGCTGGAAGTATTCCTTAGTTGATGCATCTAGCCTCTCCAGGCTCGTGACGATCCCATGTGGATGTACTCTGGGGCTGACGACACCGCTCGGGTTCATCCAGAAGAAGTACCGGCCAAGACAGTGGCCCTGTGGTTGAAGAGCATTACAGGCAACAAGGACAACCGCATAGGAGCTAGGAGAATCGCCCCCTTCAGTGATGACAATCAGCCAGACAAGGTGTATCCTCCATTCCGACTATTTTTGAATACGCATTCCAACTGCTCTTGAGCCCGACTGACTTTTAATCGACTTCTTGTCTTGTTGGTTGTTACTGAGATGTATTCGATGCCCAATGGGGAACAAATTCTGGAGCAAGGCCGGGAGGGAGAGGCCAGTGCGGAGGAGAGCGGTGATTGGGAATCCTCGGACGATGAAGAAGAGGGGGAAAGCGACGAGTCTGACGATGAAGAGGCAGTCGACTCACCGCCTCGCTCGGAGCACCGATCCAAGAAACACCATGACCCGGCGGGTGGGCGCGGTAAGAACGTGGCTCCAAGCACCCAAACGCAGAAGCGCACTCGGACGCCGACTCCGGAGCCAATAGAGAAAGTCGCCAAGAAGCTCAAGGTTGCTCCTCGCTCGGAAGACTCTGTCGAGGATCAAGATGGACGTCCTTGTTGCCTCGGGGTAAGCATCTTTACCTTGTTTATCTCTGCTGACTGATTCTTCTGTTCTGACCAAATGGATCGTGAACCTTTCCAGCCCAACCTCTGTCGCGACTGACATGGATATTGACAAGGCCCCAGGAGATGAGGAAATCGATGACGCGGCCTCCTCCTGAGCTGGTAAGTCCGCTCGACCAAAACTTATTTTGTCGATTGAGTTGTCGGTCAGTTGAATTTTTGATGTTTTCTTTTCACTGCAGCTCCACGAGACATTGTCGTCCTTCCCGATGATGATGAAGAAGAAGTGCCTCTGAAGGAGAGGAGGAGGAGAGGCAAGGACTCGAGAGGGAGAGTGCTTGAGGTTCAAGTCCCTCAGTCGATGCCGGCACTTGAGACGGTGGTCAAGCGATCCGAAGATCCGGTTCGGACCAATGTCACATTCGCCGACCCGCTGACGACTGATCGCCCATCAGGGTCGACTGCTTCGACTCCTGCTGCTCCAGTGCAACTCCATGCGTCTGACCAAGTGGTTGCTTCGGCCACCTTGGCGCCATCACTCTTTGCAACATACCAAACTCTAGACGACTCACCGAGTGCCGCCAGGGAGGCTCTTCGCCACGTGAATCTTGTTATAGAGCAAGTGAAGGTGATGCACGAGGCCAGTCAGGTGGCCTATAATGCCAGCACCGCTCTGCAGACCAACGTCAAGGTCAGTTAACTTACGACTGAACTTTCGAATCATGAAAAACTGTCGTTGTTGCTTTGTTGTCCATATGTGCATCTACTATCATGGGTCTATGTTTCATATCCAATCACCCACTGGGGTGTGCCTACCTTGGAGTTTAACAGGTCTTCTACTCCACTCGACTCATGCTGAGTCGAGTGTTTTGTACGAACTAGTGGGGGCACGTAGAGTGCACCCACTGGGTGTAGTCCCCGAGACCACGGTCGACTGCTGGCAGTTGGCTGGGGTCTAAGAATCTACTTTTTTTGACTCATGCTGGGAAGACCATGCTGAGTGTTGATCCAAACCAGTGGGGGCATGCTAAGTGCACCCATTGGGTGTAGTCCCCGAGACTACTGTTGAATGTTTGATTCGGCAGTAGTCTTAGAGTAACTTTCACTGTGATTGTCATTTGTTTCTATCGACTGGTATATCTGTCTCGCTGACTGCAGAGGTCTTGTGATCTTGGGGCTCAACTTTCTGAGTTGAACAAGAAGCAAATCAGCCTCAATCTTGATCTTGAACTGGCGAAGAAGAACCTCAAGACTGCTCAGTAAGAAACAACCATCATGGGAGGTAACCAATCGTCAGCTGTCCACCTTGTGACTCGTGCCTCTTAGTGTTTTTTACTTTCAGTCTCTTTGAACCGAGTGACTTCACACGAACAGATGTGCGTAGTGAAAACCGTCAGCTTCAAGCTCATCTGAAGAGTGTTGTTTCTTTAGAAAAAATGAAGGAGGCTCTCGAGAAGAAGGATTTGGATCTTGCTGCTGCTCAGAAGGAGGCGCGAGAGAAGACCGCGCTTGCGGACAAGAAGCTAGCTTCGGTCGGCAAGTTGGAAGAGGAGAACTCGAAGCTGAAGACCGCCATCTCTAAGGCCAATCGCGAGGTTGAGCAACTGAAGAAGGACAAAGAGAACTTAACCAATGAAGTCAGAAGCCTCAAAGCCAAGACGAGTGAGCTGGAGTCCTATCTGGGACAACTTGCTGCCAAAGTGGTCGTAAAGCTTGAAGGTATCATCGTTCGACTGATTAGTTGTCGTCGATTGGAAGTTTTTGTTAGAATACCGACTCACCATTTTTTCTGATTGTGCAAAACTTTGCCGGGACTTTGAGGCTGAGACTGGGCGGGTCGAGACGGGTCTCGATCCCATCAATTGTCCTGTTAAAGATGGTGTTGCAATGAACTTGTTGCGGTTGGAATCATGCATGGACAGTGTTGTTGCTTATCTGGCTCGACTGAAGGCGGCGATGACTCGGGTTGATGCTAAACTCTGGCCTCAGGAGGAACTTTCACAAGATCTCGAGTCATTGATGACTTGAGTGAATCAGATCCCTGGCCGAGTGCAGGAATGGAAGATATCATCTGCTCGATGTGGCGCTGACGTTGCCTTGTCATTGGTCCGAGTGCACCGCAAAGACGCCAAGGAAGACAAGCTGACGGCCCTCAAGGTTGTGAATACTAAGAAGTGCACCTTCCAGTCCTTCATGGACAACTTCCTTGAGGCTGCCACTCCCATTGCAAACAGCATTGACCTTGACAGTTTCTGTGATCCAGCCAGCCCCTCTCCTAACGAGTAACTGAGAAACATTATGCCCCTCACTTATTTGCCTCAGAATGCCGAGTGATTGTGTAATCGTTTAAACTCTTTCAGGCTTGATGCCTGAGTACTCTTGCCCGCTGCAGTTCTGCACTTTTGTGGGGTTTATCCGAATTTGGATTTCTTTGAATATCGTGGCTTTTGTTCCGTTTCTTACACTGTTTCTGATTTTCCCTCGGTTCCGAGTGGATTTGATTTTATCACCCTTTGCCGAATGGAAGTACATTGTATTTGTGATGGAGCTCAAACACGGTGTTCAGTCGACACCTCGTCGTCCTTGCGGGTAGGACGGAACATTGTACTTGTGGCATAGCTCAGAGGTTAAACTTAGTCGACGCCTCGCCGTCCATACTTATAGGGATGGAACATTGTATTTGTGGCGTAACTCAGAGGTAGAACTCAGTCGACGCCTTTCCGTCCTTATGGATAGGGACGTAACATTGTATTTGTGGCGTAGCTCAGAGGTGGTGCTCAGTCAACGCCTCGTCGTCCTTGCGGATAAGGGCGAAACATTGTATTTGTGGCATAGCTCTGAGGAAGACGTCGTAGTAGACATGTGCCTCGTCGTGCTTGCGGATCGGGATAGAGCGTATGGCTAAGTCCCCGAGCGAGAAGATCGGTTTTCACTTGGAACGTATTTTTAAACGTAGGCGAGTGCGGGACTGCAGCTAAGCCCCCGAGTGAGAGGATTGCTCAGCACTCAGTAGGATTTTTTGAAAACTTAGGCGAGTACTGGACTGCAGCTAAGCCCTCGAGTGGGAGGATTGCTCACCACTCGGTAGGATTTTTTAAACTTAGGCGAGTACTGGACTGCAGCTAAGCCCCCGAGTGGGAGGATTGCTCACCACTCGGTAGGATTTTTTAAACTTAAGCGAGTAATGAACTGCAGCTAAGCCCTCGAGTGGGAGGATTGCTCACCACTCGGTAGGATTGTTTAAAGTTAGGCGAGTACTGGACTACACCTAAGTCCCCAAGTGAGAGGATTGCTCGCCACTCGGCG
>NC_041389.1:520110660-520110868 GCF_002162155.2 Triticum dicoccoides
GAGTACTGGACTGCAGCTAAGCCTCCGAGTGGGAGGGCTGCTCACCACTCAGTAGGATTTTTCAAACTTAGGCGAGTACTGGACTGCAGCTAAGCCTTCGAGTGGGAGGATTGCTTACCACTCGGTAGGATTTTTCAAACTTAGGCGAGTACTGGACTGCAGCTAAGCCCCCGAGTGGGAGGATTGCTCACAACTCGGTAGGATTTTT
>NC_041389.1:520111236-520124234 GCF_002162155.2 Triticum dicoccoides
TACTGGACTGCAGCTAAGCCCCCGCGTGGGAGGATTGCTCACAACTCGGTAGGATTTTTTTAAACTAAGCCGAGTACTGGACTGCAGCTAAGCCCCCGAGTGAGAGGATTGGTCTCCACTCGGTAGGATTTTTTAAACTTAGGCGAGTACTGGACTGCAGCTAAGCCCTCGAGTGGGAGGCTTGCTCACCACTCGGTAGGATTTTTTAAACTTAGGCGAGTACTGGACTGCAGCTAAGCCCCCGAGTGGGAGGCTTGCTCACCACTCGGTAGGATTTTTTCAACTTAGGCGAAACAGATTCGCAGCTAAGCCCCCGAGTGGGAGGATTGCTCACCACTCGGTAGGAGTTTTTCAACTTAGGCGAAACGGATTCGCAGCTAAGGCACCCACTGGGGGATTTAGAACATGTAAAAAGGAACAACAATCATTCAGGAGACTGTAAAATCGTGTCTTTGATAATCAAACTAGAAGGTATTTCTTATTACATCTCAAAAGTCTGAATGCTTAAGTGTAAAAGGGGCGGAGCAGCTCCGCATTCCAAGCACGTGGCTCGTCTTTATCGTGTTCGACATTGTAAAGATGGTATGCTCCATTGTGGAGCACTTTGGTGACAACGAAGGGGCCTTCCCAAGCATGAGAGAGCTTGTGTGGTTTCTGCTGGTCCACCCGAAGAACCAAGTCACCCTCCTAAAATGCCCGACCCCTCACGTTTCTGGCGTGGAATCGAAGCAGGTCTTGCTGATAAATGGTCGACCGAATCAAGGCCATCTCTCTTTCCTCTTCCAGGAGATCAACTGCATCTTGTCGAGCCTGTTTTGCTTCATCTTCTGAGAAAAGTTCGACTCGGGGTGCATTATGAAGCAAGTCACTCAGAAGTACAGCTTCAGCTCCATAGACTAAGAAGAATGGAGTTTGGCTAGTCGACCGATTAGGAGTTGTCCTCAATCCCCAAAGTACTGATGGAAGTTCATCGGCCCAGGCGCCTTCTCCATGCTTGAGGTCACGCATCAATCGAGGTTTCAGTCCTTTGAGAATCAATCCATTTGCTCTTTCAGCTTGTCCATTTGACTAAGGATGGGCGACTGAAGCATAGTCGACCCTAGTGCCTTGGGAAGCACAAAAAGCTCCGAACTCGTCAGAATCGAAGTTCGACCCATTATCAGTGATGATGTTGTGCGGACCACCATATCTAAATGTCAATTCCCTGATGAAACTAACAGTTGTACTTGCTTCAAGGTTTTTGATGGGCTTGGCTTCAATCCATTTGGTGAACTTGTCGACTTCTACAAGCAAATGGGTAAAGCCACTCCTGCCAGTCCTCAGAGGTCCAACCATATCTAATCCCCAGACAGCAAAAGGCCATACGAGTGGAATAGTCCTTAGTGCTGACGCGGGTTTATGGGACATGTTAGAGTAAAACTGACAGCCCTCACACTTGTCTACTATTTCTTTCGCCATCTCATTGGCATGTGGACAGTAAAATCCGGCTCGGTATGCTTTGGCCACGATGGTCCGAGAGGACGCATGGTGACCATAGGTCCCCAAGTGAATATCATTGAGGATCATTCGGCCTTCTTCTGGCGTGATGCATTTCTGGCTGACTCCAGTTACACTTTCTCTGAACAACTGTCCTCTTATCACAGTAAAGGCTTTGGATCATCGGACGATCTGTCGAGCCTCTTCTTCATCCTCTGGAAGTTCTTTCCTAAGAATGTATGCAATGTACGGCACCGTCCAGTCGGGTGTGACGACCAAAACCTCCATGATCAAGTCAACCACAGCTGGGACATCGACTTCAGTCGGATCTGTGGCACTCTTAGGCTGTGGGGGCTCTTCAGTGAAAGGATCTTCGTGAACTGAAGATGCGTGAATATGTTCCAAAAACACATTGCTGGGAATGGTCTCTCTCTTGGATACTATCTTTGCCAAGTCATCTGCAGCTTGATTTTTCAGTCGGGGTATATGGTGAAGCTCCAACCCCTCAACTTCTTTTCCAACTTTCTTACTGCGTTGCCATAACCAGTCATAGCCGGGCTCCTCACATCCCACTCTTTCATTACTTGATTAACCACCAAATCTAAGTCATCGTAGACCATGAGGTGACGGACACCGAGTGAAATGGCCATACGCAACCCGTATAAAAGTGATTCATATTCAGCTTCATTGTTGGAGGAATCAAAATGGATCTGGAGAACATAGCTGAGTTTGTCTCCACGGGGGGATACCAATACCACCCCAGCACCGGAACCATTCAGCATCTTGGAGCCATTGAAGAACATGGTCCAATGCTCTGAGTGAACCTGAGACGGTAGTTGCTGCTCAATCCACTCGACAAGAAAATCTGTAATTGCTTCGGACTTGATAGCTTTCTTTGCCTCAAGCTTGATATCCAATGGAAGGAGTTGAATCGCCCATTTTGCCACTCGACTAGTTGCATCTCTGTTGTTCAGAATTTCAGATAATGGTGCATCGCTGACAACTGTAATGGAGTGATCGGAGAAATAGTGTGCAATCTTCTTCATGGTCATGTAGATTCCATAAACAAGCTTCTGATAATGCGGATATCTCTTCTTGGATGGAGTCAAAACTTCAGAAAGATAATACACTCGGCACTGAACTTTATAGGCTTTTCCTTCCTCCTCCCGCTCGACCGTGAGTACTGTACTAACAACTACTCCAGTGGCTGCAATGTAACATAGTAAAGGCTCTTTGTTGATTGATGCAGCAAGCACCGGCTGGGTGGAAAGCAGGGCTTTGAGCTCTGCAAACATTGCGTCAGCTTCATCAGTCCACTCGAATTTATCAGATTTCTTCATCAGTCGGTAAAGAGGTAATGCCTTTTCACCGAGACGAGAAATGAATCGACTCAAGGCGTCCAAACAACCAATAAGCTTCTAAACGTCATGCACACGCACAGGGCGTTTCATTCGGAGGATGGCACCGACTTTCTCTGGGCTCGCGTTGATCCCTCGTTCAGAAACGAGGAAACCGAGTAACTTTCCACCCGGGACTCCGAATGTTGCACTTCGATGGATTAAGCTTGATATCATACCTTCTTAGGTTGGCAACGGTTTCTGCGAGGTCAGTCAGCAGGTCGGAACTCTTACGCGACTTGACCACAATGTCATCCATATATGCTTCCACATTCCGACTGATTTGAGTGAGCAGGCACTTCTGACTCATCCTCATGAATGTGGCACCGGCATTTTTGAGACCAAATGGCATGGTGACATAGCAAAAACACCCGAATGGGGTGATGAAAGCCGTTTTTATTTCATCGGGTCCATACAGTCGGATCTGATGATACCCAGAATATGCGGCTAGAAAAGACAAGCGCTCACACCCCGCAATCGAGTCGACAATTTGATCGATGCGGGGGAGAGGGAAATGATCTTTCGGGCAGGCCCGATTGATATGCTTGAAATTGATGCACATACGAAGCGAATCGTCCTTCTTAGGGACCATGACCACATTGGCAAGCCACTCGGAGTGCTGGATTTCTCGGATGAACTCCGCTGCTAGGAGCCGAGCCACTTCCTCGCCAATTGCTTTTCTCTTTTGTACAGCGGACCGTCGAAGATGCTCTTTGACAGGTTTTGCCTTTGGATCGACTCGCAAACGGTGCTCAGCCAGTCCCCTGGGTACACGCGGCATGTCAGAAGGTTTCCATGCAAAGATGTCCCAGTTCTCACGGAGGAACTGGATGAGCGCTTCTTCCTATTTGCTACCGAGTGTTCTTGAGATATGAGTAGGTGCATCATTGGGATCAGTCGGGTGAATATGAATCGGCTTTGTTTCTCCAGACGACTGAAATGCAGAATCTGTGGCAGGCTTCTTGGCTCGCAACAAATCACTCGGATCTGCATTTTTCTGATACTCTTGGAATTCAACTTCTGCCATCTGTGCATCGAAAATTTTAGAGCCCTTTTGGAAGCATTCCTCTGCCTTCTGCCGACTGCCAGTGACTGTGATCACTCCTCTAGGGCCAGGCATCTTCAGCTTGAGGTACATGTAACATGGCCGAGCCATAAAACATGCATAAGCAGGCCTACCCAGAATAGCATGATAAGCACTCTGGAAATCCACTACTTCAAATGTCAACTTCTCCTTGCGGTAATTCTTGGAATCACCGAAAACTATGTCAAGGGCGATCTGGCCGAGTTATTAGGCTTTCTTTCCAGGGATAACGCCATGAAAATTCATATTGCTTTCGCTAAGCTTGGACATCGGAATGCCCATCCCTTTTAAGGTTTCGGCATAAAGGATATTTAGGCCGCTACCACCATCCATTAGCACTTTGGTCAGTCGAGTGCCTTCAACAACTGGGTCGACCACCAATGCTTGCCTCCCAGGAGTGGCTATACGCGTCGGGTGATCAGACTGGTCGAATGTGATGGTTGTTTGTGACCATTTCAGGTATGTCGTCGTTGCCGAAGCAACCATATTTACTTCCCTGTTGATAACTTTCAATCGACTCTTGCTCTCAACATCAGCAAAAATCACCAGGATGGAATTGACCTTAGGATAACCATCATCGTCCTCATTGTCCTCGTCCTTGTCCGACTCCTTTTCCATTTCCCTGGGTTGTTTCTCTCGGAATTGCTGGATCAGGAGTCAACATTGCCAAGTGGTGTGCTTAGGATAAATTAGATTACCCTCTTCATCCTTCTTCGTATGAATGTGACAAGGTAAATCCAACACATCATTTCCCGCTTGATCATTTACCTTCTTAGGGGTCCAGGGTCCCTTAGGTTTTCCTTTAAACTTTCCTTGAACTATTGCCGCAGTTTCACCAGGCGCTGCCAGTTCAGCCTTACGTTTCTATTTCCAATTGGAATTGCCTCCACCGGCGTCCTGGCCGCCTGGTTTACCCTTTCCACTGCGGAGTCGATCCTCTTCTTCTCCGTTAGCGTACCGAGTGGCTATTTCCATCATCCGAGTCAGAGACGTATCCAGTCCGACCGAACTTCGGGACCAGCTCTTGATATTTAACGCCTTCCTTGAAGGCACACACTGCCTGGTGCTCAGATACATTTTCCACTGTGTGATGCAAAGTGGACCACCTCTGAATGTAATCCCTTAGAGTATCACTCGGTTTTTGCACGCAATGCTGCAATTCTGTTAATCCTACTGGTCGCTTGCAAGTACCCTCAAAAGTTCTGACGCATACTCGGGCAAGCTCCTCCCAACTGAATATACTACCATGGGCTAACTGAGTCAACCACGCTCTGGCTGACCCTTCCAACATCAGAGGAAGATGCTTCATGGCCACTTCATCATTACCGCCACCGATCTGCACCGCCACTCGGTAATCCTCAAGCCAAGTGTCAGGCTTGGACTCTCCAGTGAACTTGCTGACTCTAGTCGCCAACCTGAATTTGGGAGGAATCACTGCAGCCATGATGGCTCTGCTGAAACATTCTGGACCCGAAACATGAACTCTCCTGCCAGTCGGACGATCTCTGTCAAGGCCCTCCCTGTGCACTCTGTTCCGGTCGATTAGACCTTGAATGAGAATAGACCTTGAATGAGAATAGATCTCGCACTCGGATGCGGTCTCGACGGAGCCAGACGACGGGTCGAACAGGTCGTAGAGAGTTTCCTCGGGCTCGATTGCCGCGACTTGATGGGTGGCCGACTGACGAGCCACCGCATGTTTCACCCACCACTGAAGCCGCGACCGACCAGATCACTCGCGACGGCGAACAGCGGGGAGTGAGGACACCACGGGAGCCGACCGATACTGGGTCGACGGCTGCCGGAGAAGGACGCCGCGTATGCACGCGTGAAAGTGCGTCGCCCCACGGATGGGGAGCGCCTCGATGTCAGGGGGAGCTTCCTGGAGCCAGGCGGAGTCGTCGGCGACGAAGACGAGCGCCCCGAGATGGATCTCGCGGCCCTCAGCTAATCCACCGCCGGAAACCATGATGATAGGGATCGGGAAAATCGCAACTTCACCAAAAAATCACTAAGGCACCGGCCCCACGGTGGGCGCCAACTGTCGTGGTCCTAAGACTGACAGTAGAATGGGGGTAGGTATGGAGAGGCAAGATCTCAGCTATGGTGAATTTGTACACACAGGATTTACGAGTTCAGGCCCTTCACAGTGGAAGTAAAAGCCCTACATCTCGGTGCCCGGAGGCGGTCAATTGGATTATATGCGTGTGGTGTTACAAGGGGTGCGAACCCCTATCCCAGAGGAGGGGGGTGGCTTATATAGAGTTCGCTAGGACCCCAGTCATCCCCCGTTACAAAGGGTTGAATGTACATAAAGATTGAGGCATTACTGGTAACGCCGGCCTTAAGTGTCTTTAATGACCTTAAAGACTACGGAGTGAATACTCACCCGTTGTTGTTCAGAGTGACTTCTGGTCTTCAGCCGGTCGAGTGGTTCCCTACATGGTCGAGTGGTTTCGGGAAGGAGGGGTATCCGAGTGGTTCGTTGGTCGAGTGGGTTGCACTCGACATCTTCACTGGGTACCCCTTGTTGTCTCCTGAGCTTCTTTGCTTCTAGGGTAGTGACCTTGGGTAGGGTGTATAGGTCAGGCTTGTGACCCTACCCTAGGTATGTATCCTCATCATCTAGTACTGCTAATACGAAAATAAACAGGAGCGGGATGAACGAGTTATACCCTCCGATGGGCCAGGCAGAAAATGCGGCGGCGGTGGAGGCAGCCGCGGCGTCCTCAGCGGCCTTCTTGTCGGCTTCAACTTTCTCGGCGGCGGCACGTTCAGCGGCGGTGGACATGGTGATGATAGGGGGACGCGGACGTAGAGGAAATAGAGGAACAGCGAGCAGTCGCGTAGTCGCTTCCCAAAAACCTATTAGCCCCTCGATGCGATATGATTGTGGCGGCTAGAAAATAAGCGCGTAGGTGTGAGCTCGGCTTAGCCCATTCGCGCTGCGCGGCGGAGGAGGAGTGCGCGAGGGCCTCTTCTGTTCTCAAACTCCAATAGCATGTAGAAGAGAATCATTTATAAATAGGTCCAACTCATTCTCTACTAGCGGGGTGGGGATAAACTTCCAACTGCCCTAATGTCATATAACCCACATGGGCCCTTTATAGATTTTCTGACATTACTAGATGGGCCTAAAGGACGTCCCATATTTCAACATATGTTATCCTCGTCCTATATATTTACACCTGCATATCGAGCTGTGATCACTCCATACAGTCAGCGGTCGATTCTTTGAAACTAAACTAGCTATGGACGCTAGCAGTGGTCGCCCTAGTGGAGCCGCTCTAAAAACCACCCGGCTACTCCCGATACGCACGCCAAGATCAGCAGTGGCCGAATGGACGACGACGCACTATTCCGCGGAGGAGGAGCTCTTGAACCCCACTGCAAGGCTCATGGAAGCTATATACATCGTCGTTACAGTCGGACTTGGCACGCCGGTAAACCTACCCGTCTTCAGCGCCGGCATCGCCGCCCAGCTTGCCCGTTACCCGCACTTCCACAGCATCCAAGTATATTGCACTCTTACCCTCTCTAATAACACTCTTCCAATTCTATCACTAGCTTATTTTATTTAACCCGCGAGCGCGCGCGTAAATGATCGGCAGGTGACAGACGGATCAAAAGAGCCACGGTGGGTGCGCACGGCGGTGAACGTGGACAATCACATCATCGTCCCGACGCTGGATCCTGTCGCCGTGGTGGCCAACCCGGACCGGGCCCTGGAGGACTACGTGGCCTCGCTGCCCGCGCTCCCCATGGACTGCTCCCGCCCGCTCTGGGAGTTCCACTTCCTCGACTTCCCGACCTCCGAGGCGGCCGCCACCGCGGTGATCCGCGTGCACCACTCTCTCGGTGACGGGATGTCGCTTATCACGATGCTCCTGGCGTCCGCGCGTAGTGCTGCCGACCCGACACGCCTGCCGGCCATGCCGAAGCCGCCGGCGCGCACGGGCGCCATCTACGAGCCGCGGCGCCGGCAGCAGTCGTCCGGGAGCGCCCTGGCGGCTTTCGTCACATGGATTTGGCCGTATCTTGTGCTCGCATGGAACACCATAGTGGACGTTGCCCTCTTTGCTGCGACGATTGTGTTCCTCAGAGACCCGCCCACGCTCTTCAGACGTGCGGGTGACCACGTCATGTCCAATCCCCACAGGCGCTTTGTACACCGGAGCCTTAGCTTGGGCGATGTCAAGTTGATCAAGAATGCCATGAACTGCGTAAGTATACTCAGCAGTATTCTTATCATGCGGCATACTTAGGGCCAGATGAAAATGGTCGTTGACTCCTTTAAAAAAAATCCTTTTAAAAATCATTGCGGGGTAAATTTTAGCAAACGTTCGTTCGGGGTGGCATTTGCGAAATGTTCATTGACATTTCCTTTTTTTTTGGCGGCTATCATTGACCTTTCCATGTACTATCTGAAGTAAGATTAATTTTATCTCTATATTTCCTTTGTTTTTTCTGTTTCCCGGAGACTATCAATGATGTGCTTGTCGGAGCGACTTCTGCAGCTCTGTCACGATATTACTTTCGCAATTCTGGTAAGTGATGTACCTCTGGCAACGAGGGGTGTATAGTTTCTCCCGCAGGTCGAGTTGTTGTATTTCTATATACTCTGTAACATATATCTTCAATTTATGTTAGGTTCCTCTAAGACCAACAAACTATGTTTGCGGTCTGTTCTCCCTGTCAATACAAGGCCAACCACTAGCCTACAAGTAAGTTTTCTAATAAAATAATAAGAAATTTTAAATGCATAACTTATTAATTTATAAGTACATTTCTGCACCAAATGGTTACTCCTTTGTTATGTAATTAACGTTTCAGACATCAGAATAAACATCGATGTTCGAGTTTGGTCATTAGTTTTCATACGAATATGTTGTTAAAAGAAAAATCAGGGTATTTATGAAAATATGTTCTCGACAAACTAATGATGTTATACATGTTCACTTGAATCTTTTTATGCAGGGGATATATGTTCACTTGACAAACCTAAATATTTTCTGTGCATATTACTCCCTCTGCACTATTATAAGACATTTTGGATATTTCAATAGTGACTACATACGGATTGAAATGAACACGCACACACTAAACATGTCTATATACATCCAATTTAGAAAAAAAGTTAGAATATCTTATAATAGTGAACGGAGGAAGCACTAATTAATATGAGAGTAGCTAGTTTGATTCCACGCTTTCTGACGCGATCGTTTCCAGATGTAGGTTAAGTCAACGGATTACAATTTTGTAACATATCATTATTTTTGGTCTAATAGTTCCTTACAAATATGCACAGACGTATGTTCATATGATAGAATCAGGTAAGAGTGACGATGTGGCATGGGGAAATCAACTAGGCTACATCCTCCTTCCATTTCATTTAACGATGCACGATGATCCGCTTGCATATGTTCGCAAGGGGAAGAAGACAATTGATAGGAAAAAGAGGTCACTTGAAGTTATCTTCACGCATAAGATGAATGAATTGTTTGTCAAAATGTTTGGCATGAAGGTATATTAGGTGCATCTTTGTACTTATATGTTTTATTTTCTGAAATTAAATTAGAAAAAAGTAAGCACCTCCTTGTTTAACAACCTGATTATGCTCTTACCTAGTTAGAGTCTATATTTTCAACTTGACAAGCAGGCGGGCACTTCTATCTTCCAACGTATGTTCGCCAATACAACTATTTTATTCTCAAATATGGTTGGACCAACTGAACAAATCGAGTTATGTGGCCACCCAATTGTCTTCATTGCACCTAGTGTCTATGGAGGCCCACAAGTAAGTCATCAACGATCTTACATCGAAACCTTCAATCTTAAGCAACATATGTGCTTTCGTCAACCCGCATCATCTACCACAATCCACAATGCAAGGGCATTGTCATCATGCGTTGCTTTCACGAATAAATCCACTTTAGCTTGTCTTAACTATCAAAACTGCTCGGGTAAGCTACTTTGGTTTCTGGAAGATAATAAAACGAGAATAGGAAGTAATATCAATAACCACATGCCTATATTTCCACTCTGCTAATGTATAGCTCTATCTGAAATGATGTTGTTCCTCGGAGGAAATACAATATACAGTTTAAAGTGTACTCAAACAAGTTGAGGTGTACTCTAGCACTGCTCGCGAGTGCAGTTTTTAGAATAGCGAGGATAGGTATGAGCATTTGTGTAGTTGTATTTCCTCTCCTTTTTAGTGTGAACTTGAATCCAGGACTCAAACTGGTTAGAAGCAATGTTAGATATCTCTCTATACATAGTTGATCACTAGATGGTCCACGGTTAAAGAGATGACTTGACCTTGGATGGGCATACACTTTTCCAACCAAAGTAACCTCAACTCCTTGGAACAATACAAGTAAAATGAATCGCAGATAATAAAATAGAATTAAAGTAAACCTTTTTAAACCATCTCCACACCCTATTTTTTATTTAATCACCTAGATCTATTTTGCAGGCTTTGGTGGTGCACTACCAGAGTTACATTAGCACTATTAAGGTAATTTTGGCAGTCGACGATGACGTAATTCCAGATTATACTCAACTCTTGGATGATTTCACTGAATCCTTCGGGCACATTAAGGATGCAGCGTCGAAGCTTTCCACATCCATCATCAACAGAGAGTAATCAGCACACAACTTCATCGGTGTGTGATGCTTTCTAAAACTGTGTAATGCTAGCAATATACTCCTATATATTATGTGTGTGCATCACAAGTCACAACATGGTAATTTAAAACCAGGAACTCAAACAAAATAAGACTACAGATCAAATGTATTCATTACATTGTTATTATGTTGGAAAATGATGTATCGGGAGGGATATTTGTGAAGTATAACTTTGTGCTAGGATTGTGATACTCTATTATACTCCTACGATATTGCGCTTATGTCTATGTAACATTCTTTTGTCCATTAACTCTACAATTAATACTCGGCCACTTTGTTTCTCTTTGATTAATAAAATCCAAAATTATCGATCCCAAGGGGTATAGATCCATAGTAATATCGTACTTATTACCCGCCAAGGAACACCAAAAGTGCCAATTTTCGAAGATGAAATGTGTAATGTTTTTCTCCTGGAGAATCCAACTATTATGAGTGGAATGAGTAGGGTGAGCTTTAGATGAGTTGGTCAATTAATGGGAAATCTTATAAACCACCTATTTTCTATCGTTTTTATTCCTCGATGGATATTACACTACTCCTAACAAAAGCACCACTTCTGTGAAAGTAAAATGAACACAGACGCACATATATTATGGATCATGTGGTCGAGGATTAAAGTTGGACCACTGCTAAGTACCTTATTAACCAATCGCTCTCTCTATCATTAATTCCATGATTAAGCCCTCATCCCAAAAAATCACCAAGAAACTTTGCTCTGGCATTGCTCCACGGCCCGCTTCTGGCTGGTTTGCTATTCCTAGCCATGCCTATGCACTCAAGCACTTGCCTCGATCCCCCGCGCTCGATGTTTCTCCTCCATCACCGGTCATTACAATGGTAAACCTCATAAGTTGTGGCTCTACACTCAACTCCTAACCTAAGGGATCCCATGATCGTGCACCTCGCCCTACTTGCATCCTAAGGTGAAAGTTTCACCTTCTCTCGTGTCCATGATAAATGAGAAAGGCGTATACTTTACCATCTTTTTGCTTGCCTCTGAATATTGGTTATTGAGGGGACTTCATCCTCATCACCCTTGATTCCCATTCTTCAAAAGCAGTCATCCCCAACATAAGTCTCCCACCTTGGTATGTGAGTAGGTTGGTGACATGGAGCTTCAACCAAGGTGCTTGCGACTGGAGGCGAATGTGGCTCGATCGCCAGGGTCAGCATGAGCAACGGCATCATGACATGTGACTTTCTCATGGTCGACAACAATAATGATGATGTGCTTTGCTACATCCCGCTACCGCAATCAGCAAACCTAAAGCACAAGACCTGGTTGTCGGACGTTCGAGAGTGAGACATCATCGTTGTCCAAGGCCACATTATGTTTTTTGAGATGCAATTCAAGTTCAAGGGTCGCGCCATCACTAGAACCCTCAACTTATTTACCAAATTTTGGAAAGCCACATCATGTGGGAAGGCGGATCCCTAGAAGAATTGGTGAGAGGCATGCAAACTCAAAAATTTCAAGATGCCTGATCACCTTGGAACTGGTTTTGGGTATAGATATTATCTTCTTCCCTGAGACCCTAGGGTTTGTCGATTCCACAAAGTGAATTAAACTTGGCAAGGACATATCTGCAAGTCTTTGTTATCTCAAATCATTCTAGTTTCCTGGTCCAACAATTATCGAAGAGGTTGCAACAACATAAAATAGACCAGAGCTAATGTTTCACTGTGGTGAACGTGGAAGACCACATGATCATCCCGACTCTGGACCCCATGGTCGTGGCGGCAAGTCACTTCATAAGTGTAGCAATCGAGTAGCTAGCGAGCTCGCCATTCCGAAAACCACTCACCAATTCAGCCGCCATCGGCGATAGCGGTATCAATGGCAGCCCCTCGGTGGCCGCTGCACCGACAAGCCCGCTACTCCCGATACGCGCACCAAGAAAGGCACCGTCGGATGATCCCATGGCGAAAGGGGAGCCCGTCACCCCTACTACGAGACTCATGGAACCCATATACATCACCGTCACCCTCGGCCTTGGCTGCCCTGTAAACATCCCCGTCTTCAGCGCCGGCATCGCCGCCCAGCTCGCCCGATACCCGCGCTTCTACAACATTCAGGTATTTATACTCTTAGTCTCTTAGTAGTACTTCAGCATTGCGATCCAATCAGAATTTATTTTCTATTTTAGTGCTAATTTGATCTATTTTTGTTCTACTTTTGTGGCAGGTGACATCTGCTTCCAATGGTTGCAACTCGTGGTGGGTGCGCACCGTGGTGAACGTGGAGGACCACACGATCATACCGACACTGGACCTCGTCGCTGTGGCAGCCGGCCCAGACAGGGCCGTGGAACACTACAAGGCCTCCGCTCCCCGCGCTCCCCATGGACGCC
>NC_041389.1:520124747-520152853 GCF_002162155.2 Triticum dicoccoides
TTCCCGACCTCCGAGGCGAGCTGCATCGCCATGATAATTGGCATGAACAATTCAAGGGAATGACCAAAAAATTGCCAAGTCATGTCTGTTTGGATTGTAGCCATTAGTACTTGCCAAAATTTTGGCAAAACCATTTGCTATCATTTGATTTTAATCCAAATATTTGGCAACTTTACAAGCTGAAATTATTTACAAAGTTGTGAAACGAAAAAAGAAATACAAGACTATACAAACTACTCCCTCTGTCCCGTAATGTAAGACGCTTTTTGACACTACATTAGTGTCAAAAAACGTCCTACATTATGGGACAGAGGGAGTAATAGATTACAAAATACAAACAAACTAAATATATGCTAGAACATTATGACAACAAACTTGTTCTTCCCCATTATATTGCTGGTAGGTCGCACCAGTGCAAAAACAAAATTAAAGTAGGTGATTGCAGATCGATGCATACTAGCTCGGACATAAATCTTGTAAAATTGTAGCTATACATTTACTTGTATTTTGGCTAAATAGCTAACAGAGATGTCAAGAACGTGCTTGTGGATCAGCACGATCAACACACAAGGACAAAAAGAAGCAGGATTGATCAAATTCAATAGTATTAGGCACCACTCTACTAATGAAATCGACATGCTTTTTAGTAACAACATAGAGAAAAGCGATTTGGTAAGAACTCGGATCTAGTAAGAGTGGGGGAAATCATGTTACGAGGAAACGGGATTGAGCGCATGGTCAGGGGCACTCGGGCCAGTGACCTTTCAGTGTGATTCGTGGAGCATCGCTGGTGCCACGTGGAGCATTGTAGGTCAACGTCATTGATAGATGCAGATCGACTCGAGAGAGAAATAAGAAAAGAGATGAGGACGAAGGGTCACAGGCTCGCCAATTTTTTGGCGGACGTTTTCCGTGCCACCGTTTCGCCCAAGCGTTGGCAAAAGCTGCATGGGCGCATGCCCAAGTTTGATGGGGAGAGCCAAAATTGATTTTTATCCAAACAACAGCCAAAAGTTAAGGGCGTGACCAATTTACTGGTACTAGATAGGGGAGCACCTTGCCGCGCGTTACCCGCCGAACGGCGGGCCAACGGATAGACATTGATATGGTAATGGATATGATTTTAGCCTGTTGTAAACATACATATATCATATGATGAATAAAGTTTGCACAAAATATGCATTTAGTTACATATCAAAATTGGCTTATCTGTCATACATAGAGGGTGGCATGATCAAGTAAATACATGAGGCTAACAGGTCTTGTGCAGGTACATAAGTATAGGATCCCAAGTCTGAGAATTTCGATGTATAGTAGTAGGACAAAGGGCTTCCTCCATTTAGTTGTAACGATGAGGGTAAGCTGGAAAATTAGTTCTGATACAGGGTTTGCATACAAATGGTGGTGGGCGAAATTGAATAGAAGATTTCATCAAGCAAATTAAGATACTACTACTGTTGGGGAACGTTGCATGGGAAACAAAAAATTTCCTACGCTTACCAAGATCCAATCTAGGAGATGACCATCTACGAGAGGAGAGATTGGATCTACATATCCTTGTAGATCGCTAAGCGGAAGCGTTAAGAAACGCGGTTGATGTAGTCGAACGTGTAGCGACCCGACCCAAATGGATCAAGTCTCTGTGCTTAAGTGTTATCCCTGGATCGGTATGCTGACACACACAGTAATCGAGGATTTATAATAGAGTGCAATCACATATAAAAGGTAACGTAAATACTATTACCTCAATCCATATAGCGAAAGTAACAACAAAGTTGTGGAGTCCCAACAACACCAACGGCAAAGTTGAGTGTAGACATCGTAACCCTAACGTATCTCTTACTCGTCGTAAGATTCCTGCAACATGAGACGTTGCAGCCATATAGGTCAGTACATTGAATGTATTGGCAAATTCACACCGTAGAATAATGATGAACAATATCTATCACTACATGCATATTTGGCTGGTGGAGGCTCTAAGTTTAGTTTTTGTATAAAGCTAATTTTTTTTCCTACAACAAAGGAATAAATTTTATTTATTACATAGTTTATACCAATATTGAGAAGGTTCCCCCAACTCAATCCCATAATTAACCATTAGACCCAATACATTAAATAAAGAGTGATGAGATCAACAAAATATTCACTTCCAGATACTCAAAATTGTCCATAACCGGGGACACGGCTAACCATGATTAGTTTATACACTCTGCAGAGGTTTACGCACTTTTTCCCACAAGACTCGGTCGCCTCCCTTGAAGTCCTCGCACTGCCTAGTGTTTGAGAACGGGATGACCGAGACACAGTCTTTCTGAAGCATTTACTCTCTACTCCGGGCGGACCGGTACACCTACAATCCCCCTACATCTGCTAGTCCACCTTTTCAAGAGCTCACACAACTTACTCAACTATGCCAGAGCTCATAATGGCTTGTGGCTGCACACGCAAGTTTCTAGGCATGAAATATCATATGATCCCTTTGAGTCTGGGTGTCATTCCGTAGGGTAATCACACAGGTACTCCGGGATTCCCTTGGAGAAGCACTGGGTTCTCCAGGTGCCCGGGCAAGCCACTGGGTTCTCTAGGGTGCCCCAACCATTCCACCCAGATGTGTATTAAAGTTGCCACCTTATGTTGTCCCAAAATTATTATCTCTTTCAACTTGCATGGATCACACATACCAATCCCTGTCTACAAGCATGGCTAAGCAATATATGACCATAACGTATAAACCCGGGTGTTTTAAGGATCGTACGTTCCTACCGCATAAACTACATAACAAAACCCAATTCCCAATCCTACTCATGCAATCTTTGAGGGTGAAACTAATGCATAGTAAAAACTGGGTATTGAAAAGTATGATCAAAGTGTGAACTTGCCTTGTACTATTGATGAAGGTTCTTCGCACTCATAATTCTGGTAGTGATACGTCTCCAGCGTATCTATAATTTTTGATTGTTCCATGCTATTGTATTACCCCTTTTGAATGTTTATGGGCTTTATTTTACACATTTATATCATTTTTGGGACTAACCTACTAACCGGAGGCCCAGCCTGTATTGCTGTTTTTTTTTGCATATTTCAGTATTTCAAAGAAAAGGAATATCAAACGGAGTCCAAACGGAATGAAACCTTCGGAGGCGTGATTTTTGGAACGAACGTGATACAGAGGACTTGGAGTGCAAGTCAAGAAGCAGCCGAGGCGGTCACAAGATAGGAGGGCGCCCTCCCCCCCTATAGGGCGCGCCCCCTATCTCGTGGGCCCCTCGGGCGGCCACCGACGTACTTCTTCCACCTATATAAGCCTATGTACCCCGAAAACATCCAGGGAGCACCTGAAACACAATTTCCACCACCGTAACCTTTTGTATCCGCGAGATCCCATCTTGGAGCCTTCGTCGGCACTCTGCCGGAGGGGGAATCGACCATGGAGGGCTTCTACATCAACACCATAGCCCTTCCGATGAGTTGTGAGTAGTTTACCACAGACCTACGGGTCCATAGTTATTAGCTAGATGGCTTCTTCTCTCTTGATCTCAATACAATGTTCTCCCCCTCTCTTGTGGAGATCTATTCGATGTAATCTCTTTTTGCGGTGTGTTTGTCGAGATCCGATGAATTGTGGGTTTGTGATCAAGTTTATCTATGAATAATATTTGAATCTTCTCTGAATTCTTTTATGTATGATTGAGTTATCTTTGCAAGTCTCTTCGAATTATCAGTTTGGTTTAGCCTACTAGATTGATCTTTCTTGCCATGGGAGAAGTGCTTAGCTTTGGGTTAGTTCTTGCGGTGTCTTTACCCAGTGACAGAAAGGGTTGCAAGGCACGTATTGTATTGTTGCCATCGAGGATAAAAAGATGGGGTTTATATCATATTGCTTGAGTTTATCCCTCTAAATCATGCCATCTTGCTTAATGCGTTACTCTATTCTTTGTGAACTTAATACTCTAGATGCAGGCAGGAGTCGGTCGATGTGTGGAGTAATAGTAGTAGATGCAGGCAGGAGTTGGTCTACTTGTTGCGGACGTGATGCATATATACATGATCATGCCTAGATAATCTCATAATTATTCGCTTTTCTATCAATTGCTCGACAGTAATTTGTTCACCCACCGCAATACTTATGCTTTCTCGAGAGAAGCCTGTAGTGAAACCTATGGCCCCCGGGTCTATCTCTTATCATATTTGCTTCCAATCTATTTTTATTTGCATCTTTACTCTTTGCATCTATATTATAAAATACCAAAAATATATTTACTCTTATCACACTATCTCTATCAGATCTCACTTTCGCAAGTGATCGTGAAGGGATTGACAACCCCTTTATTGCGTTGGTTGCGAGTTCTTGGTTTGTTTTTGTAGGTGCGTGGGACTTTTGAGGAGCCTCCTACTGGATTGATACCTTGGTTCTCAAAAATTGAGGGAAATACTTACGCTACTCTGCTGCATCACCCTTTCCTCTTCAAGGAAAACCAACCCAAGCTCAAGACATAGCAAGAATGTTTTCTGGCGCCATTGCCGGGGAGGTCTTAAGTCAAGACATACCAAGTACCCATCACAAACCTATCTCCCTCGCATTTACATTATTTGCCATTTGCCTCTCGTTTTCCTCTCCCCCACTTCACCCTTGCCGTTTTATTCGCTCTCTCTTTCCCAATCTCTTCTCTTTTTTGCTTGCCTTTCATTTGCTTGTTTGGTTGGAATAGATGCTTATTTATTGCTAAACAGAGAACCTAAGATCTATGGATCCTCATCCGCTTTCTAATCTTTTTAAGAGATCCAATTATGATGAACCAATTGCTAGTGAGTTTTGTGCACTAGATTATCTTTATGAAGCTTTGCTCAAAATTTGTGAATCTGAAAATTATGATAAAGAAATTTATGAAGAGATTCACGATAACTCCTTGAATAAAAAGCATGATTGCAATGATTTTCCTATAAATTCTCTTGATGTCAATTGTGCTAATAATATGCAAAACCCTAAGCTTGGGGATGCTAGTTTTTCTATGTCTACTACTTGTTTCAATGATCATGATTGGGGTGATTCTTCTTATAACCTTGAAAAATTATTTAAGCCCCATGATGAATATGAGATTGATAATATTATTTGCAATAATATTGAAAGTGGGTTTGGAAGAGTGTCAACTTTAGATCCCACATATTTGGAGTATGTTCAATCTTATGATATTTTTGATAAAATTGGGTTCGGAAAGGTCATGACTTTAGTTAATGTTAATCCCACTATCTTGGAAGAGTGTCAACTTTGCATGCTTGTGGATCATGTTGAGAATATGTTTTGTGATAGCTATTTTGTTGAATTTGCCTATGATCCTACATGTAATTATTATGAGAGAGGAAAATATGGTCATAGAAATTTTCATCTTATTAAATTACCTCTCATCATGTTGAGATTGCTATCATCTCTTTGTTCTTCCTTGCATATGCTAGTTTTTGCTTGCATTGATAATTTGTTTTCTTACAATATGCCTATGCATAGGAAGTATGTTAGACTTAAGTGTGTTTGTCACATATTTTATGATGATCTCTTTGTGATTCAATTCCTGTCTTTCATGTGAGCATCATTGAAATCTCAATGCCTAGCTAAAAAGGCTTTAAAGAAAAGCGCTTGTTGGGAGGCAACCCAATATTTTTCCTTTCTGTTATTTAATAAATCTTGCATCTACTCTCTGTTTAGATGTGTTTTTTATCTTTTAATTAGTGTTTGTGCCAAGTAGAACCTATAGGATAAACTACGATGATAGTTGATTTGATTCTGCTGAAAAACAGAAACTTTGCATTCACGAGAAGAAACGTGATTTTGCGTTGATTCTTTTTGCTTCTGATCAATAAAGAAATTTTCCAGTACGTCCTATTTTGGTAGGATTTTTAGAGTTCCAGAAGTTTGCGTTAGTTACAGATTGCTACAGACTGTTTTGTTTTTGACAGATTCTGTTTTTCGTGTGTTGTTTGCTTATTTTGATGCATCTATGACTAGTAAAATAGTTTATAAACCATAGAGAAGTTAGAATACAGTAGGTTTAACACCAAAATAAATAAAAAATAAGTTCATTACAGTACCTTATGTGGTGGTTTTGTTTTCTTTCACTAATGGAGCTTATAAGATTTCCTGTTGAGTTTTGTGTTGTGAAGTTTTCAAGTTTTGGGTAAAGCTTTTATGGACTATGGAATAAGGAGTGGCAAGAGCCTAAACTTGGGGATGCCGAAGGCACCCCAAGATATTCAAGGATAGCCAAAAGCCTAAGCTTGGGGATGCCCCGGGAAGGCATCCCCTCTTTCGTCTTCGTTCATTGGTAACTTTACTTGGAGCTATATTTTTATTCGCCACATGATATGTGTTTTGCTTGGAGCGTCGTGTATTATATTAGTATTTACTTTTTAGTTTACCAAAATCATCCTTGCTGTACACACCTTTTGGAAGAAGCCTATTTTATTAGAATTTGCTAGAATACTCTATGTGCTTCACTTATATCTTTTGAGCTTGATAGTTTTTGCTCTAGTCCTTCACTTATATCTTTTAGAGCACGGTGGTGATTTATTTTTGAAAAAATTGCTAGTATCTCATGCTTCACTTATATTATTTTGAGAGTCTTTTAGAACAGCATGGTATTTGCTATGGTTACAAATTTGGTCCTAGAATGATGAGCATCCAAGTTGGGTATAATAAAAACTATCATAGGAAGTGAATTGGATGCTATGATCAATTTGATACTTGATAATTGTTTTGAGATATGGAGGTAGTGATATTAAAGTCATGCTAGTTGGGTGATTATGAATTTAAAGAATGCTTGTGTTGAAGTTAGCAAGTCCCGTAGCATGCACGTATGGTTAAAGTTGTGTAACAAATTTGAAACATGAAGTGTACCTGGCTTGTGCATCCTTATGAGTGGCGATCGGGGACGAGCGATGGTCTTTTCCTACCAATCTATCCCCCTAAGAGCATGCGCGTAGTACTTGATTTTTGATGACTTCTAAATTTTTGCAATAAGTATATGAGTTCTTTTGACTAATGTTGAGTCCATGGATTATACGCACTTTTACCTTTCCACCATTGCTAGCCTCTTCGGTACAGTGCATTGCCCTTTCTCACCTTGAGAGTTGGTGCATACTTCGCCGGTGCATCCAAACTCCGTGATACGATACGCTCTATCACACATAAACCTCCTTATATCTTCCTCAAAACAGTCACCATACCTACCTATTATGGCATTTCCATAGCCATTCTAAGATATATTGCCATGCAACTTTCCACCGTTCCGTTTATCATCATCATGACATACATTACTTTTGTCATATTGCCATTGCATGATCATGTAGTTGACATCATATTTGTGGCAAAGCCACCATGCATTATTTTTTATACATGTCACTCTTGATTCATTGCACCATCCCGATACACCGTCGGAGGCATTCATATAGAGTCATATCTTGTTCTAGTTTCGAGTTGTAATTCATATATTGTAATCAATAGAAGTGTGATGATCATCATTGTTAGAGCATTGCCCAAAAAGAAAAGAAAAAGAAAGAAAGGCCAAAAAAAGGCCCAAAAAATAAAAAAAAAGGAAAAAGAAAATAAATAAAAAGGGCAATGTTACTATCTCTTTATCCACACTTGTGCTTCAAAGTAGCACCTTGTTCTTCATGTAGTGAGTCTCATATATTGTGCTTCAAAGTAGCACCATGTTTTTCATATAGTGAGTCTCATAAGTTGTCTTTTTCATAGTAGTGGGAATTTTTCATTATAAAACTTGGCTTGTATATTCCTACGATGGGATTCCTCAAATGCCCTAGGTCTTCGTGAGCAAGCAAGTTGGATGCACACCCACTAGTTTTCTTTTGAGTATTCATTTATAGCTCTAGTGCATCCGTTGCATGGCAATCCCTACTCCTCATGTTGACATCAATTAATAGGCATCTCCATAGCCCGTTGATTATCCTCGGCAATGTGAGACTTTCTCCTTTTTTGTCTTTTCCACACAATCCCCATCAACATATTCTATTCCACCCATAGTGCTATATCCATGGCTCACGCTCATGTATTGCGTGAAGGTTGAAAAAGTTTGAGATTATTTAAGTATGAAACAATTGCTTGGCTTGTCATCGGGGGTATAGAAGTTGAGAACATCTTTGTGTGACGCAAATGAAGCATAGCCTAACTATATGATTTTGTACGGATGAACTTTATTTTGCCATGTTATTTTGAGAAGACATCATTGCTTTGATTAGTATGCTTGAACTGTTACTATTTCTTTTATCAATATGAACTTTTATTTTGAATCATTTTGATCTGGTCATTCATGCCACAATAAAGAAAATTACATTCAGAATTATGCTAGGTAGCATTCCACATCAAAAAATTCTGTTTTTATCATTTACCTACTCGAGGACGAGCAGGAAAGCTTGGGGATGCTTGATACGTCTCCAACGTATCTATAATTTTTTATTGTTTCATGCTATTATATTACCCCTTTTGGATGTTTATGGGCTTTATTTTACACATTTATATCATTTTTGGGACTAACCTACTAACCGGAGGCCCAACCCGTATTGCTGTTTTTTGCCTATTTCAGTATTTCGAAGAAAAGGAATATCAAATGGAGTCCAAACCGAATGAAACCTTTGGAGGCGTGATTTTTGGAACGAACGTGATCCAGAGGACATGGAGTGCAAGTCAAAAAGCACCCGAGGCGGTCACAAGATAGGAGGGCACCCCCCCCCTATAGGGCGTGCCCCCCTATCTCGTGGGCCCCTCGGGCAGCCACCGACATACTTCTTCCTCCTATATAAGCTTACGACCCCGAAAACATCCAGGGAGCACCCGAAACACAATTTCCACTGCTATAACCTTCTGTATCCGTGAGATCCCATCTTGGAGCCTTCACCGGCATTCTGCCGGAGGGGTGATCAACCATGGAGGGCTTCTACATCAACACCATAGCCCTTCCGATGTGTTGTGAGTAGTTTACCACAGACCTACGGGTCCATAGTTATTAGCTAGATGGCTTCTTCTCTCTTTTTGGATCTCAATACAATGTTCTCCCCCTCTCTTGTGGAGATCTATTCGATGTAATCTCTTTTTGCGGTGTGTTTGTCGAGATCCAATGAATTGTGGGTTTATGATCAAGTTTATCTATGAATAATATTTGAATCTTCTCTGAATTCTTTTATGTATGATTGAGTTATCTTTGCAAGTCTCTTCGAATTATCAGTTTGGTTTGGCCTACTAGATTGATCTTTCTTGCCATGGGAGAAGTGCTTAGCTTTGGGTTCAATCTTGCGGTGTCATTACCTAGTGACAGAAAGGGTTGCAAGGCACGTATTGTATTGTTGCCATCGAGGATAAAACGATGGGGTTTATATCATATTGCTTGAGTTTATCCCTCTACATCATGTCATCTTGCTTAATGCGTTACTTTGTTCTTTGTGAACTTAATACTCTAGCTGCAGGCAGGAGTCGGTCGATATGTGGAGTAATAGTAGTAGATGCAGGCAGGAGTCGGTCTACTTGTTGCGGACGTGATGCCTATATACTTGATCATGCCTAGATAATCTCATAATTATTCGCTTTTCTATCAATTGCTCGACAGTAATTTGTTCACCCACCGCAATACTTATGCTTTCTCGAGAGAAGCCTGTAGTGAAACCTATGGCCCCGGGGTCTATCTCTTATCATATTTGCTTCCAATCTATTTTTATTTGCATCTTTACTCTTTGTATCTATATTATAAAATACCAAAAATATATTTATCTTATCACACTATCTCTATCAGATCTCACTTTTGCAAGTGGCCGTGAAGGGATTGACAACCCCTTTATTGTGTTGGTTGCGAGTTCTTGGTTTGTTTGTGTAGGTGCGTGGGATTTTTGAGGAGCCTCCTACTAGATTGATACCTTGGTTCTCAAAAACTGAGGGAAATACTTACGCTACTCTGCTGCATCACCATTTCCTCTTCAAGGAAAACCAACGCAAGCTCAAGACGTAGCAGGTAGTTGTACTCGTCACACTCCGATCAATCTATCGTAAGCAAGCAATTTTATCCACGCATAAGCAATCACTCAAAGACCCAAAAAATGCAAAAGAAGATTGCAAAAACTCCAAAAGAACCAAATCATATTATTTTGCAAGATCGTATCCTAATTTTGTTGATAAAGTGTGGCGTTGGCTCAAGATGATAGATTACGTCTAGGGATTCAATTGCAAAAGAATCAACTCAAACGGAGTTACGAAACTCAAGAAACAGACGAAACAAGATCGAATACTAATCTGAACTAAACTTAAGTTTTAAATTATCAAAAACATGTTCAATTTGGTTTACTGGACAGAGGGGATCGATACAAAGATTTAGGCGTTGGTTTCATCGAAAACGGAGGTACGGATAAAAAGACACGATCAAAAGAAATTTCAGTATGAATCTGAACAAATTTCGAAATTTAAAAGTTGTGAAAATTTTATTTGATAGATTCACTAGGTAAGTGAAAGTAACACAAAAATATTGGCGTTGTTTTCGTCTAATTTGATGAACGAGTAAAAAGTTATGGTTATTTGAAAAATCAGGGGCAAGCTGTTTTACGGAAGAAAAAGGGTTATGGCTAAAAGAATTCTAGTCTTAAAATGTAAATACAGTGACTAATTTATAGATCTAATTATTATAACGTACACTAGTCTAAAAATAATAAGTTACGGGAAAAAATAGGAAAAAAATACCTTTATAAGATAAAGAAAAGACGACTTCGGAGAGAGGAGACGACTTCTAGAAGTCCTGCCAGGGAGAAGGAATATATTTTTCAGCTAGTCAAATCAAAATATTGATTTAGCTCGTAGTGGATGATTTTTGAAGACTCTACGGGTCTATGTTTATAGGTGGAAAAGAGGTTTATAGGTCAAAGGCTAGGCAATATGGGACTACACGTAGACAAACAAATAAAACGAAAGGAATCTAAAAAGCACCACGAGCCGGCCGTGCGCACGCCGTATTTTTTTTTTAAGAAAAAGAAATATTTCTGAAAATAAAATATATTTTTTCTCCAAGCATAACCGAAAAAATAAATAATAATGGTTACGGGCCTCTCTGCTGACTATGTTGCGCACGTGGGTGTCGGATAGTTATGGCCTCACATAGAGTTTCTTTTTAAAATAAAAACAGAAAAGGAAAAACTGAATAACGAAAATAGAAAAATAAAATTGTACATAGGCGTAATATATATCAAAACTTTCAGAAAACGATTTTCTAAAACATGAACATATTTTGAGTAGTAAATAAATTCCACACAAACTCAAATAAACTGAACAGTGCTATGATTGCAATAAAACCCAATAAAAATCATTTCTAAAAATACCAAAATGATTTCAAATTTATTTTTATCCATTTTCTAACATAGGGATCATTTTACCCTATTTTCCATATATTTTATTTTTGAAGAAAAATAATTTGAATAAAGCCCAAATAACTCCAAATTGAAAATAATTTCAAAGGGACTTTAAATTTGATTCTTTTAAACTTCCAAGTCATATTTCATATGATTTGAAGAAGTCATTTTATCTTCTCTCATGATAATCATTGAGTTGCATAAAGTTTTTGAATTGGAAATATTTCCAAATGAAATTCAAATCTTTTCAAAACCCTTTTCATTTTTAATGGAAGAAGTCATATCATCTTCTCTCTAGGGTTTTGTATTTGAAAATAATTTGAATTCATGGAGATCAGAAAGCAAAGTGAAAGTTTGGGAAAGTCATTTTATTCCCCCTCATTTAACTTTCAAAAAGTTTCAAATTTCACTCAATTTCACACATGCAACTACACCACAATCAGACAATCAATTGAAACTATTTATTTAATATAACATTCCAAAATTTAGAATTTTGGGATGTTACAAACCTACCACCCTTAAAATGAATCTCGCCCTCGAGATTCGGAGAGGCTAGCAAGAATTAGGTTGGGTTCGGGGATCCATTGATCGTCACAAAGGGTCTAGGGTGCTACCATCCTTAGAAATATGGTTACGGTTCCATCAAAACTCATCTACTCCATCCTTATTGTTGACAGTGTCGATCTTCTTAGATCTTCAGGATAATTCCTTCTCTAGCTCTTCCGATAGTGGCATAACCTTTTTCCTCAATTCTTATGTCCTTTTATCTTGGTAAGGTTCTTCCGAGACTGGGTCTTCTTAGCTGACAGGTCTGGCGCCCGTACTAAACAACTATCGATATCTCATGGTGGTCATTAATTTATGGTTTCTCCTGCAGGAAATGGGTATGGGCTTCATTCTCAACGTATGACCTATGTTTGGCAAGAGCTGCCTTGTATAAGGGAAAATTGTCATACCATTCTAAGGTTCAAACAAGGTTTTGATCGTCGTTCGCTCTACTATGGGTAAGTCACTCAGATTTACCATCCCATATAACAGAGGCGAATAATAAGAGTAAGTCGGCATGGTGATCAATCCATTCCACACCCAAATCATTACCTTGTATATGGTTTAGTGAATCTCGCATTCTAACACTCGGTCGTCCTCACCAGCATTGCAGAATTTCTCATTATCCCTAAACCAAGTTCGGATAAATCCATTGATTCTGCAAGCCAAACAAACATCTATCGTTTCTTCACAACTCTCAGGTTTTGCATAATCCTATAAGATCGTCAGTTTATAAAGTTGTATCTTCTTCCAGGTTTTTCCTTCAGCAAGAGTGTGCTTACTTCTTGGCAGGTCCTGGAGCCTGTGGGTTACGGGCTCACCCCATCACATTTATAGCTTCAACTCATCCTGGGGTTACAATTGCTCCATATTACCAACTTTATACCTCCTTTGTATCCAATAGTACTCCATCCCTTCATATTCTTGGGATATCCCACCTATCAAAATAAAACTCATACTTATTTTTTTTCCATAGTACACTCCGTGGGATATCATTATCTTTTCCAGGGGTAACATGTCCTCATAGGGTACTACCACCCTTAAAATGCAAAAATTCATCCATAGACCATATTTCTCATATCCTCGAAAATGGTCAAAATCTTTCTTCATAGAGTAACAACTCGTAAAATTCCACTTCCATGTATGACACATGAACTTTATTGATTTCATGAATTTTATTGCAATCTCTTGCATTTCCATTACATGCCTCAACTCAACACCTCAATATACAAGAATTGTTTCCACTGCTACTACTATATTTCTCACATACTCAACTATTTAACATGAATATCCTCATTGGGACAATCTCTGGCAAAGTGCCCTGCTTCATTGCAGCGGAAACATATTACTTCTGACAAGTCTCGAGGTTTCCTTGTGATACATAGCCTCCTTGGGTCCGCGTCTTCCCTCTTGTGCAATCGCTGAAGTAGTGTCCTGAATCTTTGCACCTGAAACATGTGATATGACTCAGGTCCTTCTTTGTAGAAATTTGGTTGTTCCTAGATTCCATTCTATTTCTCTTCCTAGACTTTTCCGTGCCAATTTGGGCTTCTATTTCCTGTTGGTCATACTCTACTTCCACTGTCGGAAATGCTACTAAATTCCCCTTCAAACAATTCTGGGAGATGTGTCCTTCTTTTCCACATGAATAGCATGATCGGTGCAGGGTTTAATTGGGTCTTCTTCGGGTGTGTCCTCCACTTCTTCCTTCATCACATGTTCTTCTAAAGTTTCCTTGAGGGCTCCTTTCATTGTTTCTTTCTTCTGCTGGACGGTTCTTTGTACCATGGGGTAATGTGACACTGAGCAGGGCAGTGGGTAGTCCCTTCACACAAGAAACAAGTAATCTGCCTAGTTGGGCATTCTTTAGCTGGGTGACTTTCTTCACAATGAGGGCATTCATCCTTATGTTCCTCCTGGGTGTGTCCTATTTCTCCGCAAATCTTGCATGCACAAGGCTTCTTCACTTTAGGGTCACATGGCTTCTGGATAAGACGTGACTTCAGTAGAATCATCTTGAATTCATCCCAAGCATTTGCTCCATTCCATCCTTGTATAGCTTGATGTATCTCTCGCCATTTTGCAGCACCTTGTGTGATCCGTCGTAGGGTGTATGGAACCATATACTCTCCTTCAATATAGTGCTCCTTCATGCGATCTTCCATGTTCTGAATCCATCGCCCCGTCTCCAATTGAGTCATCAGTTCAGAAAATATGAGTTCATCTCCATTCATCCTCTATTGGTTCCAAGGGTTTTGGGTAAGGACGAGATAAGGTTGGAGAAAGATGGATACGCACAATACAAACAATAGTTTTGAAGATATGGGTTTTATTTTGTGGCCGTCGGAAAAATATCAAACAAATGACAGCTCACAATCATCGCATCTAACATAAGTATATAACAGGGCTTGGTCTTCTAAAGGTCAATAAATCTTCAAAGTCGTCCAACTCTTCAAATCTTCCGAGTATCCTTCTGCGCGTGTAAGGCGCTCGTGATCGGCGGCGAACGCGGCTCGATGGGCTGGGTTGATCAGAGCAAGGGCATCCTGACATGCGACCTTCTAGCGGTGAAGCGGTCGACAATGTCGGCGGCGCCGTGCTTCGCCACATCCCGCTGCCACCGTCACCGAACATAGACCCTAGGTTATGGCCATGGGACGTTCAGGACATCTCCATTGTACAAGGCCGTAGCAAGTTCGTGGAGATGAAATTCAAATTCAAGCGCCAGCCATCATCAGCACCACCGCCTTACTTACCAAATGTTGGAAAGCCACAGCTTGGGAGAAGATGGATGATCCCTGTCAGCACTGGCGCAAGGACTGCAGGCTTAACATTTTCAAGGTGCCGGTGGATGTGGAGACGAGCCACTCCGAGTTGCCCTCTCATCTCTGTGGCATGGGGAAGCTCCATGGGAGCCAACATGCTCTGAGCTTGCACGAAGAAGACGTCGTTTACATCATGGCCAAGACTATGGAGATGGACAGCATCGGGGTTCCTCGTCCACAGGTGGTGGGCGGGGGTATGCCTGGCAGAGTGATGGCTCGACCGAGAGGCCTTTCCTGGGGCCCACGGGCGGCTTTGTCGAAGGGGCGTCTGGACCGGCTAATCATAACCGCGGTGGTTTCCGTGGTGGCCGAGGTGGCCGAGGTGGCCGCTTTCGTCCAAGACAGCATCCTGTTGTCATTGACCAAACGGCGGTTGGCGAGGCTTCTAAGGAGACTGGGTTGTCTTGCCAGGCTATGGAGGTGGTGACGGCACTGGCGGACGCGGTTGTTCCTGGTAATGGTGATGTCGAGGTAAGGTCGGTGGAGGGCTCTGACAGGGCTGAGCTGGACAGGACGGCCAAGTATGCGCGCAAGAAGGAAAGAATGTTATGCTACCGATGTGGCAATAAGGGCCACTTCATTGCTGAGTGTGTGGCAGTTTTATGCGACATGTGTGGTAAGTCGGCCCATGAGTCTGGGGAATGTCCGCTTTTGAGAGAGCAGTTACCGAATCTTATGATGTACGGCGTGTACTGTCCGGAGCTCACATTTTTTGAGTCTCCGACCAAGAGGGAGGTTCCTGATGAGGTGCGTAGTATGACAACTGGGGTTGTTAAAGTGACTAGAGGTGAAGTCTCTGAGACCCAGATTGTGCAACGGCTCCGGGAGCTCGCCCAGGAGACTTCCGCTGGGAGCTTGTCAGTCTAGAGCCAAACGTGTTCAGGGTTGAGTTCCCATCGGTGGAGGATTTGCAGAGGTTGCTGAGCTTTGGGATGTGTAAGGTGCCAGGTACTGAGGGCATTCTTGAGTTCCACGAGTGGATGCTGATTGAGCCTCAGGGCAAACCTCTTACCCAGGCTTGGTTGCGTTTTTTGGGAGCTCCTTCCAAGCCTTTGCAGGATGCCAGGGTCGTTGCTAGTCTGGTATCTTGGTGGGTAAGCCCGAGCGAGTGGACATGGCCTTCACTAGAGCTCATGGGGTTGCTCGTTTACTGGTCAGTATTTTGGACATTGAGTTTGTGCCTGATGTGGTTAAGTGGGCTTATCGAGGCCAGGTTTATAACCTTCAGATAGAGTTTGAGGATGATAGCCTGTTTGCTGAGGCACCTGGTGCCACGGATGTTGATATGCACGAGGGCGATGATAGCGCGGGAGGCAAGGAGACTCTGGCCGCTGATCCTGGATGCGAGATGGCCGAGGGACCAGGGTCAGTTGCTCTGACGACAGGAGGTGGGACGGCGCCTCCCTCTTCTGTGCCGTCGACCACTCTGAGATCTGGATCCATTGAGCCTGCTACTGCGCCTCCGAGGCTATGGAGCGAGCGGGTGGAGTCTCTAGAGGTCTGTGAGCTCTCTTTACCTGCGTTGGACTTTGAGGGCCTGGGCGTGGAGGATTCTGGTGCGGAGGGGGGTCCGGAGATAGTGGTCTCGCCTCCCTCGGATAATGTTGAGACGGCTGAGCTGCAGGTGGTGGTTCCAAGATTAGCTGGGGGTTCGAGTCAGGTGGCCTCGACGCCCCCTTATCTTCTTGCTCCGATCGGGGCTTCCGGGACGGAGGAGGTACCTTCGGGAGGGGGGTCGGGGCAGGTGGCCTCGGTGCCCTCCTCACCTTCCGCTAGGCCGGTACTGCAGGTGGCAGGTCCGGTCGTTGGAGGGGGCTTGGGGTAGGTGGCCTCGAGGCCCTCTTCGCCTTTTGCGCCTAGGGGGATCGTCCCACCCTTGGCGAGGGTGGGCACTCTTGGCCTGCGGTCTGGGTGGATGGGGAGCGGGGGCAGGTGGCCCTTCGTTCCCCATCATCTGTCTCGGCGCCTTCTCCTGGTCATGGAGACCAGCTGAGTGTTCGGAGCGTGACAAGCGGTCACTCCCCGGGCATCTTCACGCGGGAGGAGGTTATTCGGTTCGGCGGGATTCCGGACCAGGCGTCTAAGGGTCGACGGTTGAGCAGTCGTCTTCAGGGCCGTCCGGAGGTGGACGACATGCAGCCGCGATGCGCTGAGAGGGCGGCCAAGCTTCGTGACGTCCGGGTCACTACTGGTATGTCGGTGAATACTTTGAATTCTATCTTGCATTTTTCGAATGATGAGATTGTTGGTAATGTAAACCAATTAGGAATTTCACTAGGTAGTAATGAGGGTGAAGTTTCTAATTCCATCAATGATTTGCTTGATCTGGAAGCCGAGAGGGCTCTAGAATTGATTCGTAACTTAGCCGCCGTAAAACCCATGAATGATTCCGAGATTGATGCTTTGGGAGTCCGGGTGCTTGATGACTTTTGTGCTGATCTCGCGCCTCCCCTTCAGGAGCCAGAGGAGGAGGATGAGTATGTCGAGACGGTTGTAGTTAGCAACCCAGAAACGGGGAGTGAGGACCGGGGGGGGCACGAGGACCAGCCCTAAGCGCAAATGGAAGCGCAAGATTTACCCGATGTCCGTGGTACGTAGGAGTGCTAGGATCCGCACGGCTAAAAAATTCCATGATGAGATATGAAAGGAGTCTTTTAGAATAGCAGAGGTCTTAAGGACTTGGCTAAAAGGAGGTTCCTCGCAGAAGCATCCATTGAGCATAGATTGGACTTTATTGCATTGTCGGAAACTGGTAGGGCCAATTTCTCACCACAATTTCTCAACACTTTATCGGGGGGTATTGATTATGACTGGCATTGTCTGCCACCGAGAGGAAGATCGGGAGGGATCTTACTTGGTGTTAGATGCGACTCTCTCGAAGTTAGAAGTGTGAGCATGGGTGATTTTGCTGTTAAGTTCAGGGTGCGGTCCAAGGTTGATGGATTTGACTGGGCTCTGGTGGCGGTGTATGGTGCTGCGCAGGCAGAAAACCTGATTTTTTGGCCGACCTTGTCAGAGTTTGCGGGTCTGAGCAACTCCCAATTCTGGTTGGGGGAGACTTTAATATTTTTTGGAGACGTGATGAGAAGAACAATGATAATTTCAACGGGAGATGGTCGTTCATGTTCAACACTATTATTGAAAGCTTGGATTTGAGAGAGATTGAGCTTTCAGGTAGGAAGTTCACATGGGCTAACGCTTTGTCAAATCCAACGTTTGAGAAGTTGGATCGGGTACTTGCTAGTGTCGACTGGGAACAGAAGTTTCCCTTTGTAACAGTTCAGGCTCTCTCTCGCGGGATTTCTGATCACACGCCTCTTCTGCTCGACTCTGGTGGGGCTACTTACTCGGGCAATAAGAATTTGTTCTCGTTCGAGCTTGCGTGGTTCGAGAGAGAAGGTTTCCTGGATCTCGTAGCCAGAGAGTGGGCTAAGGATGCAGGCGGTAGGAATGCGCTTGAGCGCTGGCAGAATAAGATTAGGCATTTGAGAAGTTACCTACGTGGGTGGGCTAAACATCTTAGTGGGGTTTATAAGGCTGAAAAGGATCGGCTACTGGCCCTGATTCAGGCTTTAGACATAAAGGCAGAATCCACGCTTCTGCCGGCCACCGAGCTTCATACCAAGCTTGATGCTGAGATGAGGTTGAAAGAGCTTCTTCGTGAGGAAGAATTAAAGTGGGCGCTGCGAGCCAAGGTTCGCCGAGTGGTCCAGGGGGACGCGAACACTCAATTCTTCCACTTGATTGCCAATAGCAAACATAGGAAGAAGAGAATCTTCCAGCTAGAACAAGATGAGGGTACAATTATCGGTCAGGATAACCTGAAGCTTTACATCACTGAGTATTACAAACGATTGTTTGGACCACCTGAGGACAACTGTGTGTCGTTGGATGAGTCTAGGATACAAGATGTACCTCAACTTTCTGCTGCGGAGAACGATATCTTAACCACCCCTTTCTCGGAGAAGGAGGTTTTCGAGGCCGTTTCCAAGATGGAAAATAATAAGGCACCTGGGCCGGATGGTTTCTCGGCTGAGTTCTATAAGAAGTGCTGGCATATTATTAAAGGGGACCTGTTGCCGATGTTCCATGATTTGTTCTCGGGACATTTGCAGCTTTTCCAACTTAATTTTGGAACAATAACCCTTCTCCCTAAGAAAACAGAGGCCGTGAGAATTGAACAATTTCGGCCGATCTGTCTTCTGAATGTCAGTTTCAAAATTTTCACCAAGGTTGGGACGATTAGGCTAACTCAGATTGCGCATGCTGTGGTGCAACCTTCTCAAACGGCTTTCATGCCGAACAGGAACATCCTGGAAGGGGTTGTGGTCCTTCATGAAACGCTCCATGAGATTCACACGAAAAAACTGGATGGAGTTATTTTCAAAGTGGACTTCGAGAAGGCATATGATAAAGTCAAATGGCCGTTCCTTCAACAGGCTTTGCGCATGAAGGGCTTTGATGAAGCTTGGCAGCGCCAGGTGGAGGCATTCACGCAAAAAGGGAGCGTTGGAATTAAAGTGAGTGACGACATAGGTCACTAATTCCAAACACACAAGGGTCTGAGGCAGGGTGATCCTATGTCTCCAATTTTGTTCAATATTGTGGTTGATATGTTAGCGATTCTGATTGGGAGGGCAAAGGAGGCCGGTCAGGTGGGTGGCTTGGTGCCTCATCTGGTAGATGGTGGTTTGTCCATTCTGCAATACGCTGATGATACAATCATTTTTATGGAACACGACTTGGCAAAAGCGAGAAACATGAAGTTAGTGTTATGCTTATTTGAACAATTGTCGGGGCTGAAGATTAATTTCCATAAAAGCGAGTTGTTCTGCTTTGGTAGAGCCAAAGATGAACAAGAGGCTTATAGACAATTGTTTGGTTGTGAAGTGGGGGCTTTACCTTTCACGTATCTCGGTATTCCCATTCACCATCGTAAGCTAACAAATAGCGAGTGGAAGTGTATCGAGGATCGGTTCGAGAAGAAACTGAGTTGCTGGAAAGGAAAACTCATGTCTTATGGAGGCCGATTGATTCTTATTAACTCGGTGCTCACGAGTTTACCTATGTTCCTCTTATCCTTCTTTGAGGTCCCAGTTGGAGTTAGGAAAAGACTGGACTTCTATCGATCCCGATTCTTTTGGCAAAGTGATGAGCTTAAGAGAAAATACAGACTGGCCAAATGGGATATTATCTGTCACCAAAGGACCAGGGGGCCTTGGTATTGAAAATCTTGAAGTTAAGAACAGATGCCTGCTTAGTAAGTGGTTGTTTAAGTTATCTTCTGAGACAGAGGCAACATGGGCGCAGATTTTACGTAGTAAATATCTGCAGTCCAAGACCCTATCCCAGGTCACTCTGCGACCAACTGATTCGCCGTTCTGGAAGGGGCTCATGAGAATCAAAACTACCTTCTTTAACAGAACGAGGTGTATTGTCGGTAATGGCAGCAACACTAGATTCTGGGAGGATACGTGGCTTGGTGACACGCCTTTGGCGACCCAGTATCCGTCTCTTTATCGTATTGTTCAGCGTCGTGAAGCTCTTGTTGCCACGGTTATGCAGTCCATTCCACTCAACATTCAGTTTAGGAGGGTGCTCGTGGGTGAACGATGGGAAGCATGGCTTCACCTAGTCCGTAGACTGATGGAGGTTCAGTTAACTCCTCAGCCCGATAAGTTGTGTTGGAAGCTTACTAGATCTGGGGAGTTCACGGTTAAATCGATGTATATTGATATCATTAACACTAGTGTGATTCCTAGTTCCAAAGTTGTTTGGAAAGTTAAAGTCCCTTTGAAGATTAAAGTGTTTATGTGGTTTGTGCATAAACAAGTAATCTTAACAAAAGACAATCTAGTTAAGCGCAACTGGACAGGTTCTACTAGGTGTAGTTTCTGTGATCGGGACGAGACTATCAAGCATCTCTTTTTTGACTGTCCGTTGGCACGAGGGTTGTGGCGCTCTGTGCAAATTGCCTTCAACATTACTCCTCCCACTTCGGTCAACACGTTATTCGGGGTGTGGCTTGCTGGGATAGAGTTCGAAACAGCTAGACACATTCGTGTAGGAGTATGTGCGTTGTTATGGGCAATTTGGATTGCAGCTTTGATCCGTATGTGGTCCTTACTCACTCCGATGGAGGCCAGGGAGCATTTGGTTACTGGATCTGTCCGGTGGGAGATGATAGCGCGGGATATCTTCAACCGGTTTGGATGGCGGTCATGTAATAGGATAGGAAATTAGTTTACCTATCTTCTATTTTGCCTGCCGGTTGTGGCTTTTTGGGCTGTTTATTTTGGCTTTGAGGCTTTGTGTGAGCTAGCCTTTACGGTTGTTTGCAGACTTTGAGACCTTGTTGAACCTTTTTTACTATCTAATAAATGTGGCCGTATGCATCGTACTGATGCAGAGGCCGGGGAGTCTCCCTTTTCGAAAAAAAATCATGGCCAAGACTGAGAGGGGCCCTGAGCTGAACTTTCAGATTCAACATGGCTACGGCAAGGACCAGAGACGACGATGGATGCTCGCCAAGGACCACACAGCATGGATGCTCGCCGTCGACATGGGAAGAAGACCCTACGGGGAGTGGCCGCGTTTGAGGCAAGGAGGACGGACGAAAGAAGTTTCTCATACCTTCAGAGTGGGATATCCAACTATTGAACTATATGAGCAGTGAATCCTCCAGCAGGCAAGGGTTTCTACTCCTACTTAAGTATTGGCTGGTTAATTTGCATTCCACAGTAACTGATTCTTCACCCAAATGAGCCTCCAAAGAAGAGGGAAAAGAAAACACTATCAACAATCCGCGTCAACTCAAATCATCTAAACTCGTGTTCGCATAGCTATACGCAAACCTCGCCTAGGAGGAGGGACAAGGAATTCTCCTCGACAACATATATCAGTCACCTCCTCGACGGCGGCGCCACGTTGACCCTCTTCCCGTTGCCGGCGACGGGTGCCTTGTCCACATAGGCTTGCTCGGTCTGCACGGCTCGCCTGAGCACCTCGACGATCTCGCTCATGGCGGGCCGCTCCTTGGGGTTCTTGAGGAGGCAGCTCTGGGCGAGCTTGGCGATCTCCCGGGCCGCCTTGGAGGAGTACTCGCCGCGGAGCTTGGGGTCCATGATCATGCGGAAGTTGCGGCTGTCGGGCGGGAACTGGACCACCCACTCAATCAGCTTCTGCTCCCCCTGCGGCCGGTTCCTGTCCAGGGACCGCCGCCCCGTCAGGAGCTCGTACAGCACCACCCCGAAGCCCCACACGTCGCTCTTCGCCGTCAGGTGCCCCTTCTCGATGTATTCCGGCGCCGCGTACCCGTGCGTCCCCACAGCCTGATCACCACATGAAAAGGAAAATGTTTAGGGGAGAGAAAATATCATGCCATATACTCCCTCCATTCCTAAATATTTGTCTTTCTAGAAAATTTCAACAAATGACTACATACGAAGCAAAATGAGTGAATCTACACTCTAAAATGTGTCTATATACATCCGTATGTGGTAGTCCATTTAAAATCCTAAAAAGACAAATATTTAGGAACGGAGGGAGTATATATCTAGTAGTTGCAAGCATGACGTAATAATGTGTGTGTTCTATGTCATGCTGACACAATGTTGATGCAACCACGTTTCAGAAATTCAGAGTCAAATGCAGAAGAAAAGGGAGGCGCCATTGACAAACGGAGCACAAGCTTGTCATCATCAGGTGCACATCAAACAAACAGCATGCGTGGGAGCAAGTGCCACCATAGGTAAGCAACATTTAGTGGCAGCCATTGACCAACTGAATCTTGGTGAAATGCCAAAATGGTTGAGGCAAAATGTGGTTGCGTGAAACTTGAGATTTCTCTTAGTATCTGGGTCAAAAAGATGGCGACGTACCGCAGTTGAGACATGAGTGTTCCCTTCTGTTGGCCCCTCCCTCGCGAGCCCGAAGTCTGATAGCTTTGCTTGGAAGTCCTTGTCCAGCAGCACGTTCGAGGCTTTGAAGTCCCGGTAGATCACCTAGCAAAACAGAGCACCTCAGATTAGATAACAAATAGGAAAAAGAACTTGAGGACATAATTCTGCAGTGCATAGTGTACAATGCTAGAGACACCTTCGATGAACACGCGATCTTCTTTTCGTAATGTTCAAAACAAACCTTCAACACTAACGAAGGGCCTGAGAAAATTAAGTCATGATCACTACTAGCCTTCCCCTGACAGCTGATAATGTCTTGACTAACTACTTTATGCTTTAGTAGACCCCCAATGCTTGATGCAGCAGCCCCGCTAGGAGAAACGTAGGGGAAATCGAATACGTTGGCTGCGTGTCGAAGCACCGACGAATGTTGAACCGCGCTTTCAGAAAGTTCCAACAAAGTTGGCTGCCTGGAATATTACAGGCACGTAGTGGTGGGGAACTGAACATGACTTCTCCTAGCATGCTTTCTTAGCCTATCCAACTTGAGGATTTTGTGGTCCTTGACTAAGCTTCAGGAATCTTACACGCGCGTGGTGGTGCGAATTCTAGTGCGCGTCGTTGACCCCTACCATGATCTCTCGCTATAGATCATACATGGATGCACGGCTCAAACACTAAACAGCACAACAACCCATTTCTGAAGGCTGAATACCAAGAAAACTGCAGATTCTCAAGATGATGCTGCCTTTCCTGTAGATTTTGTTTGGCACCACTGGTGCAGCTTAGCGGTTGGGTTGCGACGCTCATAAAAATTACCAAAGGGGTTTCTTTGCTAAATGATAAATGAAATTTTGGAAGGAACTAACAAACAGGTGAACAACAATGATGTATGAAGTATACCTGAAGTTCCAGCCCTTCATGCAGGTAAGCCAATCCTTCTGCGGCACCCAAGATAATCTGAAGCCTTCTGTTCCACGAGAGAGCAGGATGGATTCGGCTGAACAAGTGATCTTCCAGGCTCTTGTTGGGCATGTACTCATAGACCAGTAATCTTTGGGCTCCCCTTTCACCATCAACGGCACAATATCCGAGAAGCTTCACAAGATTTGGGTGCTCAAGAACTCCAAGGAACTGTACTTCTGCCAACCACTGCTTATGTCCCTGTCAGGAAAAAAATATCTAGAAACTATTAGCAATTGAGAAATATTGATATATAAAAACATTGAAAACTGGCTGCTCATTTGACGAGCAAATAAGAAAATGGCAATGCGCTAACATTAAATAGTAGTCTAGTCTTACAACGCAAAGTAAACATCGAAAACTAAGCAATTCGAATTTGTGCCTTGCAAAAATTTCCTTTTTCAACCGGTCAAGGAAGAAGCAGTAGCTCAGTCAGTAGAACAATATCAAATTTGAATACGCAAACATAAGAATATGGTGCCGGACGAAGTCTTATGTTGCTAGCAGATTATTCGTAAGCAAGCAATGGAATAATAGGCACGAAGAATTGAAAATTCTAGGTTTCTAGCTGACCTTTCTTTTCTAGGTACATGAACCAGGATTTGGTCTCAAAGTGAATAGTAGTCAACTAAGAACAGCAACATTATTAGCGTAATGGTTTGCCCTCCAGAACACTTCATTATAACCGTTTGTCTCCTTTGATTGGGCAAATTGGATACTGTAATGCTGAATGTACATGTAAGGTTGGTATACATCCTTTTCTGAACTCCATACTTCTCCTGGGTGCCGCACGAAGTGGGGCACCGTTTACTTTTAATGTTTATTCAACACCAAACTAGTATACGTGTCTATATATTTGAAACAAAATATTATATCATGTTTCAAGATGCCAGAATGTTGGGAAAAATATTATATCCTCCCATCTGTTTAGCTTTTCTTTTGTGGATAAAATACTAGCATGCGTATGTTCTCATTAATCATATACTCAATCTTAGCAATGTGTTTCCCAGGAGCTGAACTGCTCCAAAATGATTAAAGTACTCTTTGATAAAATTTAGTACCAAATCTGACTGCCACAGCCCAATTGCAAGAGCAATCTACACTATTATAGTCAATATTTGATCCTTGAAAGTCCTGCATTTCCCCTCCCTTTTTCCTAACAAACTTCTTTTTCTTTCTACGCATGCTAGCAGATAAGCTCTAACCTCCGAGTATAGTAGTCAAAGAGAGAGACCAATTTCAAGACTTTGCAACCCAGAAATGTCTCCTCCTTTCCCTGCCAGCTCAAAAAGGCCTAATGTGCCTTTGCTTCCTATGGATCAACCACACTTCAACAGATTTTCCATGAACCTGTTAATAATCCCTTGCACTTGTAGTCGGCGACTCGGTGCGCATGATGGAACACTTGGTCAAATTTGGCAAGAGCACACACTACCCGTGCACATAAATACAATTTTTGGGGTGGAAAAAGTGGCCGAGTTCACTGGAAGCTCTCTGCCTGCATTTTTGAGCGGTGCCAAGAGGAACAATTTTGAACAAATTCTGAAAATATTAATTATGATCGGAAACAAATTCTCAAAATAAGTGGGATGCTTCTTTGTCCGGGGGAAATTTCTTTAGATTCAGTCACATTCTGATGCCCCCCAAACTCTGACAAAACTGGGTGTGCGTAAATAATTGGACACTGAATCACGCGGGGAGCAGAACAGAATAGGAAACTACTGTACGTAATTCGCTCGTAGATGGAGGGAGGGATGGCGGCATGGCGGCATGGGTGGGTGGGGGAGCGTACCTGGAGGCCGCGCGTGTTGAGGCGCTTGACGGCGACGGCGATGCGGTCGGCCCGGGGGTCGAGCGGGCGGACGAAGCCCTTGTAGACGCCGCCGAAGCCGCCCTCGCCGAGCTTCTGCGCGCGGCCGAAGTCGTTGGTGGCGGCCCGGAGCTCGTCGTACTCGAAGGCCCGCAGCTGGCCGTGGCCGCGCTCCTCGTAGAGCGAGGAGATGCTCCGCTGCGAGGAGGCGGAGCCCGTGGACTTGCTGGTGGGCCGCCCCGCCCCCGAGTCGTCCGACCGGCTCGTGCTCACCGCCGACCCGGTGGTTGTTGTTGTGGTGGTGGTGGTCATGGTCGTCATCGTGGTGCCCCGCCTCCCGCTCCCGGACCCCTTCTTCTTCTTGAGCCACCCCAGGCAGCTCATCGCTCGGCGCCTCGCGCGTGCTCCGGCGAGCTGCCGCGGACAAGAGGACCTCGGTTCAGGCGCCGGCGTCGGCGTTCCACGGGACGTCGGGCAAGGAACGGGGCGTGTGCCGTCTGTCTCAGGGGAAGAGCAGAGTAGAGCAGGGGATAGCAGAGTAGCCGTGCAAGGAAGGCTGGCCTCTGTTTTGTACTGGCAGCTATAGGGGCGGTGTGAACGTGCCGAATTTCCAGGAGGGAGACGGGGGAAAGGGAAGGGTGTCGATCGCGGCGTGGACGGAGCGGGATGAGAAAGCTCGCCGCGGTTTCGGCGAGCCGGGCGGTGAGCGCGGGGAGCGGGGCACGTACGTCCTATCCTAGCTAGCTTTTTTTTTTTTGAGACAATCCTATCCTAGCTAGCTGATGGCGCGCGCGAGGTGCTGGGCTGGATGGACTGCTGGTGTGTGCTCTGCTCTTGCTCTGCCCCGGCCGGGTGGGGTGCCGCCTTTTGTGCGGAACCGGGTTGGTGCACGCGGTGTGGAGGGGCCGGCGGACGGGGACTCCAACTCCGGGCGTGTACGTTTGTTTGTCCGTCGCGCTGTCCCGTCCCCGTCGCACCGGTTTCGCCTCGCTTCTGGGCCGCGTTCTCACGCGACGCATCTCCGTCCTTCCACTGTTGGCGACCTGTCGGACAGTGACGGGAGGCCTCGCCGGCCACGCTGACAGCAAAATCACCCAATCCGAGCGTGTGTGCCCGCCGAACTGAGCAACTTTACAGCGAGCCAAGAGATTATGGGAAGATCAATCGCATGGGATGGATGGGTCGGTGGACGGTGCCATCGCCTCGGAGCAAAAAGGAAAACGAGGTCAAAGCAAGCTCGGGCCTGCCTGCCTGCCTGCCTCGTGATCGGCGACCGGAGCCGGTCGAAACCCCGGCGGATGCCCGACACCTCGACGACACACGACGCTCCGACCATTCATGCGTGATGCGCGCGCTCCAGTCCACTGTGCCTGTGACTGCACGCCGCAAGATTCACCTCAAAGCGTGCGTGTCTCGCCCCTTCCATGGGTTGCGCGTGCGTGCGTGCGTTCGCACACCAAAGAATTTAGTGGATCATCATCTCAAAAAATGAAGAAGTGGAGGCATGGATTTCATTCTCTTTTAGACCGGCTTTGACGTGGCATGGCATACTTGCTAGACCGCATTACACAATTACTACACATGATAAATCTCTACAGTTATTTCAGGAGTTCTCTACAGTTATCTTCGGAATTCTCTAGTTATTTCAGGAGTTTGATGCCCCAACCTTTGCTGAGCAGAGATTTCTTTCTCATTAAAAAAGACAAGCTATAAGAGACATTTTTTGTTCAGGCGACAAAACAGAGGTTGGTGGAGGCATTCATGTTTCTTAATAATAATAAACAAATATATGTCTTAAATGGCCAGGTGAGAAGATATACAATAAGCTGTGCCGAAACGGTTTTCGCAAGTGGAGAGGTGACCTGAGATACGTGCAAGAATTAAGGTACATGAGCGACATGATGACGCCACAACATGTCTGCCACTTTGACTTGCCAACCAGAAGCCATCAAGAAGACGAGATGGCAGCCATACAACTGCGGCACGTATGGATCTGCGCATCATGACGCCATGTATGTATGGCCCATAGTGGAAGAGTAAGCAAAAAAAAATTCCTTTGCGTGCAGAATATTTCTTCAAAAAGATTTTTTTTTGTTTTTTTAAAAGGAGGTTACATACAGAATAGGTATACAAGCAAAAAACATAATATTTGAAAGCTTGTACAGTATTCCACTTTCTACACCACGTCGCCTTGTCAGCATTCTATGATAAAAATTATATTAAGCTGTTAATTAAGTAGGATCAAATTTATTTACTCCATTTTGTCTTCTAGAAACATTCCTGCCAGCTCTCATCCGGTCCACTGGTATGACATTTTGGCATTGTTCGATTAGTCAGACACGAGAGTTTATATGGTCCAATAATTTCTAAAAGAAATTCTAGTTTAGTGCAGAAGGGTGTGCCGCGAAGCATACAATTATAAAATCAACGTCAACTATTTCTTTCGTGTAGCGGGTCATAAGTTACTCAATAGATCGAGAAGAGAAGATGTACATTCGGCCTCTACAATAATAGTACACCATTAAGAGCTCGTTTGAGGGTTAACAATGCGCAAAGCAAAAGGTTCAAATTTGTTATGCCGAGTTATTACAATGGAAAGATAGAATGGTTTGTGAATGTATCTGTTTTGTGCTTACATGGTGTCATGGAAGACAATGTCCATGGGTTTAATGC
>NC_041389.1:520153120-520156054 GCF_002162155.2 Triticum dicoccoides
CATAACATTGCCTTCACCACTCAGGGTGCACGCCTTGGGAATCTTGGTTTGCCTCAGTTTTTTTTTAAACACAGTACCGACGCAAGTGTTCATATACACACGCATACACTCATCCCTATAAACACACACACGCACACCCTACCTCTATGAGCACCTCCGAAAGACTGGATCGGCATATCATCTTGAAATTTACAAGTCACCATAGGCACCTCGTCGTCGACGCGTCTCCTCCCACTGAATGCGCATCGCCGAAAATCCTGAAATAAATCCAGAAATAAATGCGAGCTCAGGTTATTTGCTTGCATATAAACCGTGGTATTTTGTACCATCACTGCCTTAACTAGAGTCTTTGGAAATGTATTATGACTTGTCTTCCGAGATTTCGCACCTAGACGACATTTCACACTGGATCTTTTAATGCTACTCCATTTTGGCTTGATATCTGCTTCGACTATATACGTTTGCTTCTGACTTCCCGTCTCTTCTCCCCAATCCACTTCGTTGACTGCAGCGTCACCTTGGAGTACTCTTGTTGCCTTGACTCAAATGTTTAGAAAAATATTATGACCCGCTTCCCCGGATTCTGCACCTCAACTATGGTTCATACTGAGTCTCGCAAGTTACCTACTTTTGCCTTGATGCCTGAAAGGTTTGCTTCCCGTTTTCTGGTTCTTTTTTCCCACTTCGCTAGGCCTAATGATAGTATAGCCTCGGAGAACCCCAATCGACTTGAGTTGATTGTTTTGAAAGATATTATGACCCGCCTCCCGGTTTCGCATATGGACCACATACGGATGTATATAGACATAGTTTAGATTGTAGATTCACATCTTACTCCGTATGTAGTTTATATTGGAATCTCTAAAAAGATTTATACTCGCTCTGTTCACTTTTACAAGGCCTTGAAGACATTTCAGACAGTGTGCAAAGCAGTTCATTTTCGATTGTCTGAAACGACTTACAAAAATGAACGGAGGGAGTATTTGGGAGCGGAGGGAGTAGTATTATACATTGAAGCGGTGAAGAGGAGGTCTCAGTTATTTCCAACGGCTAGCTTGAGCTTACGGCCGACCATCTGATTGGTTGATTGGTGCATGAAGCTCGGCCAACTCGAAACACACCAGTGATGTCTCAGTCGAAGAACAGATTCACCATGGTAATAACAACAACTTTCACTTGCGTGCTAGAAAGTCAGTCTCCGGTGTCTGGTCCAAGCAAGGCAAAGGGACAAAATGTAGTACGCTGCGCTGCAGACAGAGTTGCTTGCTGGCCCGTACCACGTACACATCCTCATAGCTACGTGTAAGCCTCCTGTGAGACGACGACGATGACGACGACCCTTCTAATCTCTGACGCTGACGGCTGTGAAGTGAACAGACGGGTCAGTTAGTCAGTCAAACCACACGGGCCGCCATGGACGAAAGCGGTACTGGTGACCCGCGCGGTTTTGGAATTTGGAACGGAGCCAGCCGCGACTCTCCTCGAGGTGCGATGTCATGGTAATTTTGGGGGCGGAAGATTCCACGGATGGATGGACGACGACTCGGTCGACTGATCCCGTGCAGGTGCAGTCCTCGGCTGGCTGCTGGTTGCTCGAGTCCTCGGCTGGGTGCATGCATGGGATTCATCCAAGGAGAAAATTCAGTCCGACGATGGTACACAAGCCATGGTGCTCTGCAGAAATGAAGGAACGGAGCTCCCGTCCAGACTCGTGCAGAATCCAGGTCGTTTCGAGCCAAGTCAGCTGGAACAGAATAGTAGTCGAATTCAGGCTCTTATAGCGGATGTTTCTTGTTTTCTGATGTACTCCTTTTGATCCTTTTTACTCTGCGTATGATATTTTTGTCAAGTCAAACTATTCAAAGTTTGACCAAATTTATATGAAACAATATGAACATCTACAATATAAAAAATATATATTATGGAACTATATTTTATAATAAATCTAACAATATTGATTTGGCACTGTGAATGTTGATATTTTTTTCTATAAGTAGAGATAGTTTGACTTTTGACAAATTATATGCAGGCTAAAAAGGAGCGGAGGGTTGCTTTGGCTCTAGTTTACGCTGAGTTTGGTCGTGTCTCACGTTTACGGATCACTGGGCTCCATGGGGCTCTGGAACTACGGCCGCAAGGGGAAGCACGACCGCGAGGCTGGCTCCTCGTCGGGACGCCGCCGGGCTCCGTGAAGAAGGACGAGGTCGCGTCGCCCCCGCGCCGGGCCCCTTCACCATCGCCCCTAGGCCCGTCGGCGAGCGCGACCGGAAATACCTCAGCGTTGATGTATGCCGGCGATACTGGGAGACGAGGACGCCGCTCCCGTGGAGCGACGTCCACCTCACCAACAATTGGCACCTCTCCGCCGACCGTGTCCCGATCCGCCGGTGTCGATGAGCGGCCGTGCGCGCTGCGATGAGATCGAGCGCTGCCGCCGCCTCCTCCCCGACGACCTCTACTTCGACGATAGGTACGCCCCCGATTCCGGCCTCTGGGACACGTGGCTCCAGGACGAGCACGACACGTGGTGCGCGTCCTACTTCGCAGGCACGGGTGCGCGGGCATACATGGGTGCACGGCCTCACGCCCACGCCGTCGTCTTCCCTGTCTCCGTCACCACCTTCACCTTCTCGTATGACAGCGGAGGAGGAGGCCCGGCTCATGCAGCGTGTCATGGAGGACTCCATGCGCACACACGATGAGCGCCAATGGGAGGGCCTCGAGGAGATGATGGCCCTCTTTACGGCCGGCGACGTCGGCATCCCCGAGCTGGAGATGGTGAAGGCGGAGGAGGTGATGGAGGAGGAGCCGGTGGCCGCATTTCACCCGGATCTGGTGGGCTAGCAGTTGAGCTGGTCGTGCACGGCTCCGGAGATGGGCGACGCCGTGGGGGGGGGGCATGAACTGGTGCCCCACGCCGCCACGCTCATCGGA
>NC_041389.1:520156491-520176121 GCF_002162155.2 Triticum dicoccoides
GCGTGTACCACGCGCCGCCGTCCCACCTCTGGATGCCGCCGGCCTACGTCGACCTCGTCAACGACGACGACGAGACCGGCGGCCACTGAAGACGGCGACGACCACAACATCAACGGACGCGGCTTTTTTTATTTTGTTTTTATGTTAATTATGACAGAGGGCCGTTAAGTGAACCGTGAAACTGAGCCGTTCTATGGCGTGACCCATAACTAATATTTTATGTTTTTTAACTGTGTTTATTTATTTATTTTAGTCATTTTATTTACGTTTTTTTGTTTTTTTAATCACGTCCGACGCAGACATGATTTGGGATACGGCTCAAAGGGATAAAATCCGGTCAAATCAAACGTCCATTTACGATCGTGCGGTGGAGTTGGCCTAACTTCACGTGCGCGCGCGCGCTGCACCGGCGTCCTGACCGGGACACGACTGGACCGACTGGCTGGCTGGAACCAACCCAGGGTTGAAATGGCCCGCGAGCCTCGACATCGCTGAAAGTGCGCGATGTCATGGCAGTTCTGTCGACAGAAGAGAAGATTCCATGAACGTCGACCAGGTCGACTCGACGCGGAGCACAACGTGATCTACACTCATCCGCTGATTGCTAGGAGTATATATACTACTACTACCACTACAGCACAACGGAACTGGAGTTATCTAGATGGAAATTCAGGTCGGCGTCAGTCAGTGTAAAAATGGAGACACGCGTGAGCACTGCTGCCTGGTGCTATCTGCTATGGCTCCTGCCATTGGTGTCATGATCTCGAGGACTTGACGTCGTGTTCAGGGTCGCGCAGCCAGGCAAGAGCCAACCGCTGGTCGCTGCCGTTTCTCTCTCGTTGCGTTGTGGATCCATCGCCGCCTCAACTCTCTCATCGCTTTCAGCGACGTACGTCTGCATGCTGAAGAATCGAGACAAGGTCAGCTGGAACAGAATGCCAGTGGCATTAACAAGCACTCGGACGACGTAGTACCTACTACTACATGGGAGGGGAGTGCGACCGTACTGATATGAAAACATCTGAATGCAACCAACGCGTTCGGATTGACGTACAACCCATGATCGACATGGAATTCTAGTCTACTAGATCGACACCATATCATGCGAGATGGGAGAACGTAATTTGTTGCAGTTGAGAAAGACGAGGTGACGGCTGAGGACATTAGAATACACCAACTGCCTATCCATGTTCACAAGAAACTGATTCTTTCTTCCATCAACGTTCTTGGGGGTTGATTAGATCTTGGTGCGGTTTAATCCGCGTTCTTATGCTTCTCCTCGTCGTTCTTTGTCTTCCCGACATGAAGCCATCGCTCTTATGAGTATCCGGTATGCAAAAAATAATAACATATAAGGGCATCTTCAACGAAAACTCTGAAACCGCCCACATCCGTCTGGACCGTGTTTTCCGCACCATTGAAGCAATCCCTCCTCCCAGTCTCATTTCCTTCCACTATGCCCTTCCCCCTTTCTTTGTATCTGCACCCTTCACCTCCGTCGACACCGTTGTTGTACGTCTCCGGCCGCCACAAAGGCATTGACGGACATTCGCACCCAGCACTGACGCGCCCACTCGCTTTTACGATGGCGATGTCCATCCCTGGAGCAGTTTGTACCTAAGTACACTTCGCCCCCAGTCGACGACTTCCATGGCGGACACCATGCTTGGCAGGTGTTCGGTCAAATGTCATTGAGCTTATTTTTGAATCATTTTCTAGAGTGGAAGGATAGCGAGCTACTCAACCACGGAGGATGAGTTGGTGTGCGATGTGTCGTTGGCCGTATCCACGGATTCCATAGGCAGGAGCAGAGCGGGGACCTTTTGGCAGCAAGTGTATGAATCGTCTCACGCACGAAAGCACATTGCGCCCTATGACATGTACATCATTCAAGAACGAAATATGAGGTCGTTATCATATCGCTGATAACCTATTCAGACCAACATCACCAAGTTTTGTAACGTGGTTCATCAGCTGGAGGCAAGGTGGCCGTTGCATGCGGCAGAGGATGAGATCGTAAGTTTTGCTTCCTCTTGTTCAAATTGTTGATTGATTCGTTCACTCAATGTTGGTCTATATGTAGCCCGCACACGCCGCCGTGGTGTACCACATGACAGAGGGACGGCCATTTACGTGCACACACTGCTGGATGAAACTGAAAGGGGAGTTTGTGTAGAATGACATGATCCGTTCATGAAAAATTGTTGGACATGCAAGATCTAGTCAAATTAGAGACATTGTTGTACTAGATTTAATTTGTATGACATGCAATCTGAACTTTGATGAATATCGTCTGCTTTGCATGGATTTAGTCCAATTAGTTAAAATGGAGTTTGAAATATATGCGGCTAGCGTTGTATATCTTCCTCGGGCATTCGTATCCGCGGACTGAACCCCCTTGCCGTGGACGGATGCGGGGTGATTTTTGCAGGTTGCCGTTGAAGATGCCCCAATGGAAGCTTGTATTACCCATCCTCTGCATCACATATGCATCCACCACCTCTTCCTGCTTATAATTTAATTCTTTATAATTTAATCAACAAAATATGAATTCCACTGTACTTACTGCCGCCAAGTGCTCGTGATTTTCGTGAAAGGTGTGATTAGGTCTTCGTCAACTTAACTGAGCAAGTCTTAGTCAAGTGATTGTGTGTTTGTGGTTGCGTCCCTTGCAAATGAAATAGGAGACAAGTCTCCAATGGCGGATTTGAAAAATGAAGCGAGGAGTTTATCAAAGCTTATAAATAATTTTAAATACTCCAAGATTAATCGTTTGGCTAATGTTGTGGCCCATACGATTGCAAAGTTTAGTTTCAATAATAGATCGGATGGTATCCTTGTTAACGATGTTCCGCCCTGCATGATGAATTTTGTAATGAATGATTGTAATAACAATCTTGTTTAATCAATAAAAAGGTGGTTTAAACAAACTGATTTTTTTGTTTGCATGAATCTCAATGTAAAATCTCACGAATATAATATGGACTAAGATTTAACATGACTGTTTCGTGAACTACGGCAGACTACACAGGATTTTGTAGTGCTTGGTGCGTGCGCCGCACACAAGACAACAAAAGGTTACCCACTTCAGAGTTCAGACAACGTTGCTTCTTTGTTGTACCCCATCTACGCTGCTACGTGTAAACCTCGTGGGTCGGTAGACGACGACGGCGACAAGGCCAGCTGATGCCGACACCGACACCCGTGAGGTGAACACTATAGTCAAACACGGGAAAATATCAGGTGATACCACCTCTCGTATGCTCTCATGATACTGATTTTTAAAACCCAAATGTGAATATTTCAAAAAAAAAAGAAAAAAATTGTGGATATGCACAACACATATGTCTACAAGCCCTAAAAAATGCAGACCAAAATTCGATGTATACAGAGAGAAACAAAAACGTAAAACCAAATGTGAACGGTGTAGGTTTTGACACTGTTCATGCTTTTGCCTTTATTGACACTATTATGCTGAATTTGTCTTTTTTGTTTCGCTTTGTATAAATCGAGTTTTGATCTGAATTTTTTAGGGCCTGTAGACATATGTGTTTTGTACATCCACAATTGTTTTGAATTTTTTTGAAACATTTCAATTTAAGTTTTTAAAATCGGTATCATGGGAGCATACAAAAGATGGTATCATCTTTTCCCGCGAAAAAAAAAGATGGTATCATCTGATATTTCCCCGGTCAAACACCACGGGCTGGTCTGGACTGGAAACGTGCCCGCACGCGGGGCCCGGCTGTCAGCCAGACGTACCGACGACTGGACTGGCGAGTGAGCCTCGTGATCGCCCGAGATGCCATGGCGATTCTGAGGGGCAGAATATTCTTCCATGGCGAGCGGGCTGGCAACCAAGCATGCTGCATGCATGCAATGCATGGACGATGGCACGGTCGACGCCCACAGATCCCCCGTACAGTACAGTACGTCCTCGGCTGCTTGCAAACTGGAATTAATATAGCTACAAGAAAATTAGTAAGCTCGACGACGATACTATACACGCTTAATCAGTTAATTTGCTTCAAACGCGTGACCCCTGCTTGCTAGTGCATTGATCTTGAGTTCCTGACATCGCTGGGATGTGGGAACACACTCGGCCAATCATTCGTAGTCGCCATTTCTCAAACGTCATGGATCGATCATGAACACCACGTCTTTATAGATCTCCTGTCACAGTACGGCTCTATCACTCCGCCCATGCACAATGGGTCGTCGCCCTGAGTTTTCTTAATATTTTATGTTAAATTTTGATCATATATTAACTATGAAAATAAAATGCATGTCATTAAAATTTATATCGTTTGATTCGTATTAGACTATAGTTTTTGATGACATTAATGCATTAACATTTTATTAGTTAGATCTAAGGTTAAAATGAAGCACAAAATGCGAAGAGGACCAATAAACCAGAACGAAGGTGGTAGTACCTACTACCATTGCATGGGATGGGAGTGCGACAGTATTGATATGGAAACATCTGAATGCAACAAACGCGTTCCGATTGACGTACCGATCGACATGGAATTCTTTCTACTCCCTCCGTCCGAAAATACTTGTCATCAAAATGAATAGAAAGAGATGTATCTAAAACTAATATATGTCTAGATACATCCTCTTTTGTTCATTTTGATGACAAGTATTTCCGAACGGAGGGAGTACATTTCTACTAGACGCGGCGCCATGGACGAAAGCGGTAGTGACCTGGGCGGTTCTGGAATTTGGAACGGGGCGATGTCATGGTAATTTTGGGGGCGGAAGATTCCACGGCTGGACGACGACTCGGTCGACCAGATCCCGTACAGTCCTCGGCTGGTTGCTGGCTGGGTGCATGGAATTCAGTTAGGAGAAAATTCAGTTCGACGATGATACATAAGCCAGCCATGGTGCTCTGTAGAAAAATGAGGGAACGGAGCTCCCGTCCAGACGTTGAACACGTGAGCACTGCTGGCTAGCTCATCTGGCTCATGCATAGTCGAGGTCGTTTCGAGACAAGTCAGCTGGAACAGAATAGTAGTATGTCAGTGATATGATATCAACAGGTGCTGTACGGAACGAGACCTTGTCGAGTAGGTCGTGTATGAAAACATCTGAATGTGTTCGGGGAGGCGTCACGATGGGCATCTGAATGTAGATTCAACTGACTGCTCTGCTCATATTTACCTAGACCAAAATGTTAGACTTAATCCAGTAGGATCACTTAACATCGTAAGCCAGGCATTAGATCACCTAATTGCATATGAACAGAGAGGGGTTGAGTGATCTTACCACCAATGGAAGAAGCCATTGGTGTAGGCGATGCGAAGTCCCATGCCTGCTCGATGCAGGTGTGATGCAGGCTTGGGGTAGATGTTCGCAGCGGGTAGCGGCGTCCCTCCGGGCGCCACCGGCACTGCCCTGGAACAGGGGCAGTGATAGGAGATGATCTTCCCGTCGTGCAGCGCTCCCCCAGATCGGTTAGGGTTTTGGGATGTGGGGAGCAGGAGTAAACCTTACGAGAACTCGTCTAACGTAGGTGCCGGCTGCTCCCCATCCTTTTATGTGTGCGCTGGCGACGGGGGACCAAAACCACTTGTTGGTTAGGGTGCCCCCGATCAGGGCGCGTGAGTTGGGATCAAGGGGTTCGAACGTTGGTTCGTTACCCCCTTCCCTCACGTTAGCTTATCCTTCTTGTTTTTTTTTCTGTTCAGCCCGTTGGGCCTTAGATCAATACCAACATTCTCCCCCTTGATCGTTAGGCTCAATAACTTATGTCCATTCTCCATAGGAATAATATACCAGAGTAAGGTGTTACAACAGCCGATGAAAAGCCATTGAACCTCAATACTCATAGCACACATCCTATTTCAAAGTGGAAAACATTTTACTTATTGGGAGTGGTTTATATTAGCGGTCTCATAATTCCAGAATCAAGAGGCTTCCAATAATACCATGCCGGCTACATGCTCACGAAATATATTGGATGGTAAACCTTTAGTAAGCGGATCCGCAAGTATACGTGTCGTACTGATATGCTTAACATTAATAGTTTGATCCTGGATTCTATGTTGAACAACACGGTACTTTAGGTCAATGTGTCTGGCAGCAGCACTTGACTTGTTGTTATTCGCATAGAAAACTGCGGGTTCATTATCGCAGTACAATGTCAGTGGTTTGGAAATGCTGTCAACCACTTTAAGTCTGGGAAGGAAATTCTTTAGGAATACAGCCTGCCCAGTGGCCTCAAAACATGCTACATATTCTGCTATCATCGTAGATGAGGCAACTATCTTTTGCTTGGAGCTTTTCCACGATATGGCTCCTCCAGCGAGTGTGAATATATAACCTGACGTGGATTTCATACTATCCACACACCTGGCAAGATCAGAGTCTGAATAACCAATAACTTCCAGGTTATCGGACTTTCTATATGTAAGCATGAAATCTTTAGTACCTTGCATATAACGCAAGACTTTCTTTGCGGCCTTCCAGTGGTCCAGTCCTGGATTAGATTGAAATCTGCCAAGCATCCCGGTTACAAAAGCTAAGTCAGGGTGTGTACATACTTGAGCATACATGATGCTTCCGACAGCTGAAGCATAAGGAACCGACTTCATCTGATCAGTTTCATTTTGGTTCCTCGGACATTGGAATGTCCCAAACTTATCACCCTTAACTATGGGGGCAGGTGAGGAAGAGCACTTATGCATATTGAATTTCTTTAGTACTCTCTCAAAGTATGCCTTTTGCGATAGTCCTAATGTTCCTTTGGACTTATCTCGATGAATCTCGATGCCAAGGACATATGAGGCTTCACCGAGATCCTTCATGTCAAATTTTGAGGATAGAAATCTCTTGGTCTCATGCAGCATATCTTTATCGTTGCAAGCCAATAGAATATCATCCACATATAGGACTAAAAATGTGAACCTACTGCCTTTAAATTTATCATATATGCAGTTGTCCACTTCATTCTCTTTAAAACCAAAAGTTCTAATAATCTCGTCGAACTTGAGGTACCACTGCCTTGAAGCTTGCTTCAAGCCATATATGGATTTCTTTAAACGACATGCCATATGTTCTTTTCCTTCCATGACAAAACCTTCAGGTTGAGTCATGTAAACTTCTTCTTTTAAGTCACCATTCAAAAACGCCGTCTTGACATCCATTTGATGCAACTCCAAATCATAATGAGCTACAAGTGCCATGACAATTCTAAAAGAATCTTTGGATGACACAGGCGAGAATGTCTCCTTATAATCGATTCCTTCTCTCTGTGTAAAACCCTTTGCTACAAGTCTCGCTTTGAACCTTTCGACATTCCCTTTGGAATCATATTTGGTTTTGTAGACCCACTTGCAGCCTACCCTTTTGGCTCCATCAGGAACTTCTACTAAGTCCCAAACATCATTCGAGCTCATAGATTTCAATTCGTCTTCCATGGCTACCAACCATTTGGACGAGTCTTCACTTTTAGTGGCTTCTTTATATGAGGTCGGATCTTGTGCCTTCCCTATGTCATTTTCATCCTCACACATGAAAGTGACATAATCGTTAGAGATGGCCTTTTTCTTTTCCCGTTGTGATCTTCTCGTAGGCTCATTAGTATGTGCATTTTCTCTTGCCCGAGAAGGTTGAGGATTAACATTGGGTTGAGGCTCATCATTTGGCTGAGGATCCTCATCAGGCTGAGGATCTTCATTATGTTGAGGCTCCTCGTCGGGTTGAGGATCCACTTTAGGTTCGGGATCACCAGTAGGTGTCTCGTGCATATTAGGCATAGGGATAAAGTTTTGTTGGATAGTCGGGGATGGAACGTACACCCGCTTCTCCTCGAGATCAATCGCCCTAACCTCAGTGACTTCATTATCCTCAAAAAACACTGCTTGCCTGGTTTCCACAAACTTGGTGGTATGACCTGGGCAATAAAACCGATATCCTTTTCCTCTATGAGGGTACCCAATGAAAAAACAACCAACTGTCTTTGGGTCCAATTTCTTAATATGTGGATTGAATACTTTAGCTTCAGCCGGGCAGCCCCACACTCGCAAGTAATTCAAGCTCGGTTTCTTTCCCGCCCACATCTCGTAAGGTGTGCTCGGTGCTGACTTAGTTGGAGCAAGATTTAGGATGTGTGCAGCTGTTTTCAATGCCTCCATCCAAAGGCTTACTGGTAAGTTCGCATGACTAAGCATGCTACGTACCATGTCCATAAGAGTGCGGTTGCGACGCTCAGCTACGCCATTTTGCTGAGGTTCACCAGGCATTGAATATTGGGCAATTATTCCATTTTCAGCAAGATATTTTGTGAACGGTCCTGGAATTTGCCCATAAGGAGCATGCCTGCCATAATATTCTCCCCCGCGATCAGTTCGTACTACTTTGATCTTTAGGTTGAGTTGATTTTCAACCTCGGCTTTATAAATCTTAAATTTGTCCAAAGCTTCAGATCGATCACGTATGGGGTAAATGTAGCCATAGCGAGAGAAATCATCTGTGAAGGTAATGAAGGAATCAAAACCATCCATAGACTTTACGTTAAAAGGTCCGCATATGTCAGTATGAATAAGTTCAAGGACCGATGTGGCTCTTACTGCTCCTTTCTTAATTGTTTTCACATATTTTCCCTTAATGCAGTCAATACAATTGCCCGCATCAGAGAAATCTAGCGGATGAAGTATTTCTTCTTTAATCAATCGTTCCATTCTCCCCCTCGAAATGTGGCCCAAGCGACGATGCCACAATTTCGAAGAAAGATTGTTACTTCTCCCATTCTTTTTATGATGGCGTTCATTCATATTCATTTCGCAGAGATTCACACACATAGGATAACCGGAAAGATTTAACATATAAAGTTTGCCTCGTCGGACGGCGAGACCAACATCCTTATTACAATACTTTAAAAAACATTGTTTCTCCCCGAAGGTACAATGAAAACCAAAATCATCTAAACATGAAACTTAAATCAAATTCCTACTCAAAGTAGGCACATAAAGAACGTCCTTGAGCTGAAGTAGGAAACCAGTGTGCAACTTCAAGGTGAGGGAGCCCACGGCTTCAACTTCAGCCTCCTTCCCATTCGCGACATTAAGTCTTCTTGTTCCCTTAGGGTGTGGCTTATATGGAATCCCCCTTTTATTCAGCCACTTAAGAAAACCTGGACAATCCGCCTTGACATGATTTGGCAGCTTGCAAAAATTGCAAAGTCTTTCTCCAGCGGCATTTGTAAGATTAACTGGAATAGCCGTTGGAGGAGCGGAACGTGAACAACTTGCCTCGTTGCATTGCTTAGGCTTTTGAGGATTCTTTTTGAAAAACTGCTTTTTGTTGGGCACATTATTGTTATGAGCATGGTTCTCATGCTTCCTTTTCCCAGAACTAACATGGAAAGCTTGATCTTTCTGTTCACTCTTAATTCTCTCTTCCTCCTGAACGCAATGTGCAATGAGTTCAGGTAGTTTCCATTTGATTTCAAGAGAATTATAGTTTATCTTGAATGGATTGAACTGTGAGGGTAGTGACCTAAAAACTAAGAGCACAAGAAGCTCTTCGCTTAATTCACACTTCATGGTTTTAAGCTTTGCCGTGGCATTGCTCATGCTCAAAATGTGCTCCCTCACATTTCCATTTCCTTCATATTTTGCAAGCAGCTTGTGTAAAAGCTCATCTGCATACACTTTCTCTGAGCCTTTAAATTGTTCTTCCACCGATTTCAAATATTCGGCAGCACTTTCATTAGGGGGAATAGCCCCTTTAATCTCAGTGGAGATGGAGAAGTTCATAATTAGGAGTGCCATTCTATTGGACCTCTCCCACTTCTCAACTTTAGTGTCGTAGGCTTTCTTAAGCTCAGCATACCCAGTGGCATCCTTCTTAGGTTCCACTGGTTTACTTTCCATTAGTGCAAGGTCAACCTCATGCCAACCCAAATGCAAAAGCAACGAGTCCTTCCAAGTTTGGAAGTTGTTTCCCGTGAGTGGTTCGATATTCTCGAGACCACGAGGACCGGAAGCTGTCATGATTTCAAAATATCATAAGCAAAGGAAAAGAACATCATCATAAAATTAAATTGCACAAAAATTAACCTACGTTGGTTTGATCAATTTTCATGCAAAATTAACTCCAAATTATATCACCGTTGGGCAGAAAATAATGAGGAATTAACGGAGTGATTCAAAAAATGTAAAACAACGTTGGTTTGTATTACAAAAATGATCACATTAATCTCACGTGTAATATCGATTTTCCAACATTAATAATTCACCATTTATTGATATTACCATGGGATGAACATCAATTTGCCATAAAATGACACAAACATTAATTCATAAAAGTTTTCTAAATAAAATTTCTCATTGGTTCCATTCTATTCAGAATACTAAAACATAATTTTCAGCATCATTTTTCTGGCATTTTTATATATTTATAACAGTGCAGAACATTTGTGGATAATCATAATACGTAAAATGCACTGAATAAAACAGAAAACGCACAGAAACTTTACTTTTAGCCCAGCAAACAAAAAAACATTAAAAAATACACATTCTCTACGGGCTAAGACAACTTGGGCCGAAGCCCAGTCGCGAAAACGACCCGTTTAGGCGGCCGAAGGCCCGCCTGGAGCAGCGCATCGGTTTCGTCCGTCGGATCGAGCCGACGGCTCCAATCGCTCCGGAGTGGAGCAAAACTGCCACTGGGTCAAACCCTAGCCTCATTTCCCCGTCCACTCCCGATTCACTCGCTCTCTCCAGAGGAGCGGCGACCGAGCGGCGGCTTCGAGGCTCGCTGGCCCATGGCGGCGCGGTGGCTACCCTCGCCGGAGCAGCGTGCAACGGACCGAGTCCCGCGCGCTCCTCCGGCGAGCGTAGCTCCAGCGTCACGCGCATGGCGGCTCGTACAGCGGACAGGAGTATCCCGTCGTCATTTCACCGGCTGCTGCCGGCACTAGCATTCGACGGCGACGGCGACGTCCAAGGCGCGGAGGCCAGGCGACGCGCGCGTGCGTGAGCGCAGCAGCGGCGGCTGCTGCTTCATTCCGCGCGCCACCCCGAAGGGCGGCGGCGTCCCGGCCATGGCGTGTGCGAAACGGCGGCGGCCGTGCGAACACAGAAGGACGGTGTCATCTAGGTGATTCCTCAGATCCATTTTTGCTCTTAATTACAACATTCTGCCTCTGATTTGAGGATTTGTTGGGTTTCAACAAATTTGGGGGAAAAAGTTCTAGGTTTTCTACCTCCGACGAAATTGGGGAATTTCTTTTTGTGATTCCACTTGACCATAGATTCCCCTCCTAATTGTTTAACATGGCTTTATCAGTGCTAACAAACATAAACTTGATGCGGAAGCGTGGCATAGCTGAGCAAACAGAACATGTATCTTTGACTAGCACTTATCCAGTAGCAATTTAGACATTAACCGAAACCTCTTAACCCTAGAGACTAATCGAGACGGAGGGCTAGCTTTAATCATGAACCATCATTTTTAAACCTTAATCATCAGTACGTAATCATGATCATCAGACTTAAAGAGATCATCTTAGGGATCTAATCTAGGCTTAACCATGCTCAAGATACCATTGTTAGACTTAATCCAGTAGGATCACTTAACAGATCGTAAGCCAGGCATTAGATCACCTAATTGCATATGAACAGAGAGGGGTTGAGTGATCTTACCACCAATGGAAGAAGCCATTGGTGTAGGCGATGCGAAGTCCCATGCCTGCTCGATGCAGGCGTGATGCAGGCTTGGGGTAGATGTTCGCAGCGGGTAGCGGCGTCCCCCCGGGCGCCACCGGCACTGCCCTAGAACAGGGGCAGTGATAGGAGATGATCTTCCCGTCGTGCAGCGCTCCCCCAGATCGGTTAGGGTTTTGGGATGTGGGGAGCAGGAGTAAACCTTACGAGAACTCGTCTAACGTAGGTGTCGGCTGCTCCCCATCCTTTTATGTGTGCGCTGGCGACGGGGGACCAAAACCACTTGTTGGTTAGGGTGCCCCCGATCAGGGCGCGTGAGTTGGGATCAAGGGGTTCGAACGTTGGTTCGTTACCCCCTTCCCTCACGTTAGCTTATCCTTCTTCTTTTTTTTCTGTTCAGCCCGTTGGGCCTTAGATAGATACCAACACAAAACTGTTTAATTTTCCGGTCACATTCTTGGGGACTCGTCTGATCTCGTTGAGACGAGCTCGATGTAGTTTAGCGTACATACATGCATGCATTGTGCCAAAAACGGATTCAGAAGTGGACAGGAGACGTGAACCACTTGGAGAAAGATAGAACAGAACCGCACACAATTCGTTTGGTAGTTTGACTTGCAAAGAAAAGACATAAAGAGAACGGCGGTGCTCTTTTCATTGGAACTTCTTTTTGAAAAAATTTCAAGCATTCGGGTGCATTGCAGATGCAGAGTGAAACACAGGTAGGTGTTTAATTCAGCTCCATGACACTGAACTATTAGGCCAAGCCAGCCGGGAGCGGCGACGTAGCGGACGAGCTCGCTTGCTCCCGCTTCGTGAACAAATGAAACAAGGACGCGTCACGCCGTGTATTGAATGCGATTGTGTGGGGCAGTAGGAAGGAACGTAGCGAATACGGTGAGTCCGCTGTTCGACTTGACGATGCCGTGACCATGACGTACATGTGTTCCGATGGTACATGACACATCTACCGGCCAGTAACTTATCGCAGTGCTTGGGTCTGTCACAGAAAACGGTGAGTCCATGTGTGATTCCTGCCGCCACGTAATGCACATGCACTACTGTGGGTCTCACGTATGCGTTTGCGCCGTTTGACCAGTCTGAATATAATCCATTCATGTTGTTCGAAGCAACTTACTAATGTTTGAAGGAAATAAATTTTAATTTTGTTGGAGCAAGCACTTGAAATAATCCTCTGGTCGCATGCAACATATTTTTGAAACAGAAGTTTTTGGAACTGCAAGGACAGTCAAAACAAAAAATAAACCAAACTGAACTTTTTGTAAGCAAGGGTCTCCACGGTTGAAAATAGCGTACAAAGTAAACAAAAATAATCCTCACGACTGAATACTTTTTAGGAGGCAAAGAAAATTTTAGGAATCAAACAATCTCGGCTTGTACCAAATTTTTATAAGAAGCAACAATCCCGGTTCTTACAAAGCAAAATGTTTTTTGGAAACCAACGTACTTGTTTAGTAAAATACAGTGTATGAAGCAAACAAAAAAATTCCACACAACTGAAAACTTCATAGGAAGCGAAGAAAATTTTAGGAAGCAAATGATCCCGTTCCGTATGAAGCATATCTTTTTGAGAAGCAACGATCTTGATTCAGAAGCATTGATGCTCACGATTGGAAACAAATAAAATGGCTTAATTAATCATCCCTAGATTTAGAAAGAAGTTGTTAGGAAACAATAGGAAAGAAATTAGTTGTAGTTAATGCCAAATCCCACCGTTGGTACAGTGTCCAAACGCCATCTCTGGTCCTTTACTTGTTCGTCTACACGGACCGTAGACGTTGGCTCTTCTGTCCAGCTTACGCTTTAAATGATCAGCGTATGCACCCCTGAAATACCGCGGATGTTCCGCATCTCGCCGAGAGTGAACGTCTTGTGATAACGTGTGCAGGCGAGCACGAGCACGCCATTGCATTTTCGCAAGCCAGCCCTATTACTTATTCAAAACTCTGTTCTCAAAAAGAAAGATGGGCATGGTATGGTGTTATGATATTTTACAGTAGCTATTCCGGACACATCTGCCCTGTGCCTCAGTGTTGACTTTGCGGCTGTATTGTTAAGTGCAGTTTGAACACGCCTCCACAGTTCGCTTGGCTTTAGAAAAGAAAAAGAAATGGAAGACAGTCACTCTGCTGCACCAGGCAAGGACTCCAGTATTCCTCTGAAGCCCATTGTTTACCAGTGTGCCGTACTTTTCAGTGAACTAGTAAACCAACGGCAGCCAAAGAGCACCACTTCGGAGCTCAGACGGCTAGTTGCCTCTTGGCTGGCTGGCTGTACCGCATCTCCACTCCTACGCGTAAACCTCCTGGGAGACGACGACGACGGCGACAGCGACGGCCACGAGGCTATAGCTAGCCGACGCTGACGCCTGTGAAGTGAACTGGTTGGGTCAATCGGGCCACACGTCCCGTCTGGAACTGAACGGCTCACCTCACGTCTTGACCGGGGCACGACTGGACTGACTGGCTGAAACCAACCGAGGGTTGAATTAGCCCGCGAGCCTCGACATCGCCGAAATTGCGCGATGCCATGGCAATTCTGCAGACGGAACTGGAGTTAATCCAGATGAAAATTCAGTCCGGCGTCGTCGTCATCGGTGTAAAAATGGAGAACGAAAAGAGATCTCGTTTAAGAGAAACGCGTCAGCACTGCCGGTGCTATACGGCTCCTGCCATTGGTGTGGCGCCATGATTTTGACTTGACCTCTGGCTCTGGTCGCTGCCGTTTCTCTCTCGTTGTGCCGTGGATCGATCGTCGCCTCAACTCTCTCATCCCATTCAGCTCGTACGTACGTCCGCTGGCTGCTGAAGAATGGAGCCAAGTCAGCTGGAACAGAATGTCAATAGCATTAACAAGCAATTGTACGACGTAGTACCTGCCACTACATGGGATGGGAGTGAGACAGTAGTGATATGAAAACATCTGAATGCAACCAACGCGTTCGGATTGACGTGTGCTACCCATGATCGACATGGAATTCTATTCTACTAGATCGACACCATATCATGCGAGATAGGAGAACAGAATTCGTTGCAGACTTGCAGTTGAGAAAGCCGAGGTGACGGCTGAGGACGTTAGAATACACCAACTGCCTATCCACGTTAACAAGAAACTGATTCTTCCTTCCAGCAACGTTCTTGGGGGTTGATCAGAGCTTGGTGCGGTTTAATCCGCGCTCTTATGCATCTCCTCATCGTTCTTCGTCTTCCCGACATGACAAGCCATCATTTGATGAATATTCGGTATGTAAAATATGCAAGGGCATCTCCAATGGAAACCTTGAAACCGTCCCCATCCGTCCGGACACCGGTAGTCCGGACAGCAGCCACATAGGACTCTGACACTCCTGGCCCACCCAATCCCCCCTCCCGGTCCAAGTTTCTTTCACTATGCCCCTCCCGCCTTCCCCTTTTTCTTTGCATCTGCGCCCTCCACCTCCGCTGACGCCGCTGATGTACATCTCCAACCGCCACAGAGGCATTGCCAGACATCTGCAACCAGCACCGTCACATCCGCTAGCCTTTACAACAGCGTTGTCCTAGGGATGAAAATGAAATGGAAACTTTCTGCTTTTCCGAAGGAAAAGTGGAAATGGAGGGGAAATATGGAAACAAAAACGGAAATTTGCAAAACGAAAGTGGAAATGGAATTTTTTATGCGGAAACGAAAACAAAAATGGAACGGCGTTTTCCGGTGGAACAGGCATGGAAACGGAAAGTTCCGTTTCCGTGAATATGAAATTTCCGTTTTGACTATAAACCTATGGCTGCTTTTTAGCCCAACCACACCAAACAACGCACAATGAAACAATAAGTAGAATGGATCATTTGAGGCCCAACTTTTATTACCACACATGTAGTCAACTTGACCCTCTATGCAATTGTCCAGTACTATTACAATACTACGCTAAGTTGCTAACATAATGATATTATTTTGTAGCCATGTTAATAATCCATTAAATTTGTTTCTTTTTGTGTGTATTTCTTTATGATTCAAGGGGTTTTTAAGTTCCGATCAACACCCACTTATGTTTCCATGTCTGCTTTGTATTCGCTCCGTGTCCGTTTCCGGTAGTATCTGTTTCCGTATTCATTTCCGGGGTTTCTGTATTCGTTTCCGCTTCTGCAAAAATATATGAAAACAAATGTGGTAGCACTCAGTTCCATCCATTCCCGCTTCGTTTTCATCCCCTGGAGCCGTTTGTACCTAGTGAAAGGATCGAGATGGACCTGGAGGGGGGGGGAGTGAATAGGTACAACTACAAATTTTAATTATTACTTAGCAATTTTAGGCAATAGTGCGGAATATGAAGGTGAGCCTAACAATTGCAAGTGAGTACTAAATACTAAGCAAGTAACCCAAGCACATAAGTAAGCAAGCACAAGATGATGTAAGTAAGTGCAAAGAGACAAGTAACCACAAGTAGAGAGTTGGGGTTAGGAATAACCGCAAGTCCGGGAGACGAGGATGTATGCCGATGTTCACTTCCTTGGAGGGAAGCTAGTCACCGTTAGAGAGGTGGATGTTACCACGAAGGCACACCAACGCCACGAAGGCTCACCCTATTCTCCCTTTGATACAACACCACGGAGGCGTTTCTCAACCACTAGTGGTAGACCTTGGGGTGATCTCCAAACCCTTACAAACTTTCCGGGGGTAATCACAACGGTTGATTCCTCTCCAAAAGACTCCTACCTCCTAGGAGTCTCCAACCTCCAAGAGTAATAAGAACGTTGGGAAGAAGCTCAAGACTTGCTCGAATCACGAATTCCTTTGGTGCAAAGAAGGGGAAGGAGTGGATCTATCACTTGATTGGAGAACTTCTCTCAAATGCTCCTAGAACACTTGGGAATCTAGGATTTGTGTAGGTGAATGAGAGAGAGAGAGTGTGGAGTGTTCTTGACAAGCTCAAAGTGAATGGTCAACCTTATCCCATGGAAGGGAAAGGTATATATATAGTGGGTGTGGAAAGATGACCGTTTGGGGCACATAAGTGCACAGGATATGTCGGACGTCCGGGCAACATCGGACGTCCGGTGGCATAAATAAGTCCGGACGTCCGACAGGCATCGGACGACCGGCCACTGTGAACATGTGAGCCACGAACCAGTACACAGGACACGGACGTCCGAGACGGGCCGGACATCCGGAGCCCGAAAGACCGGAGAGTCCGGAAATCCGTAAATATGGTTCTGTTGTGAAAGTACCGGACGTCCGAGACCTGTCGAATGACCGGAGGTCGGACATCCGGAGAGTTCCGGAAATCCGCAAATATCATTCTGTAAAGGAACACCGGACGACCGGAGGGAGCCGGACGTCCGGACAGCTGAGAGGGACCGGACGTCCGTAGAGCACCGGACGTCCGGAGACACAGAATAGGAGCTATGGATTTTGAAAAAGTTTTTCACTAGATCCAACGATCCCCTCTTAATAGTACGGGATCCCTATACTCAAGAACAAACCATAAACGAAGTCAATGTCTTGTATCTCCATTCTTGAGTTATATGTTTTTTGTCCCTAGTCATGATCCATACACACGGTCTTTGAGACATAATCCTGAGATATACTTGATAAACATGATTAGTCCCTAGCATATGTGTTGTCATCAACATCAAAATATGATTAAGGGCATGATTGCACTAGCAATCTCCCCCTTTTTGGTAGTTGATGACAACTCATATGCACACTCATAATAGTAATTGAAAGTATTTGTTGTGGAGCTCAATAACAATAATCAAGAATGAGTAAAGAGTGAGCTCCCCCTCAAAGTGATACCAATATAACCAAATCTCATACACAAGATAATCAAGAATTAAACTTCATATAGATTCATCACATATAGATTCACCAAATCTCAGTCTTCAACAAAATCATAACATAGGTTCAATACAAGCTAAAACACAATCATAGCAATAAGTTCGATTACATAATGAGTTAGAAAAGCATGCATATAAAGCCTACTCCCCCTTGGCATCAAATATCCAAAAATAAAGAAGGGGGGGGGGGACATAACGGCATTAGAGATCATCCTCATCATCATCATGAGCACCACTGCCACCAACCTCGTCGAAGAAATCAGCCCACTCAGGACTCGAGGGGAAACCAAAGTCAGAAGGGGGCTCTTCAGGAAGACGGTCATCGTCACTCACATCATACACTCCGGAGTCTCTCAGACGAGCCTTCAGAGAATTCTTGGAAGTTACCATGCGAGTGACAACATCGTGATGTTGGGAGCAATGGAAGGTGAACATCTTCATCATGGCAGAGTGAGCCTTCCCACGAAAACGAGCAATGCGCCCAAAAGGTGCAGAACTGGAAGGAGAACGTGCAGCATGAGAAGGAACACTAGCAGTGGTGCGACGAGCAGTAGCGGTAGGAGGAGGAACATGATCAGCCGCCATGTGAGCTGGAATGAGGCCTGAATAAAGGGGGCATGAGGAAAAGCCCTCTTGTGCTGGAAGCTAGCAAGGCGGATCTCATGCCATAGAAAGTGTGGAACATTAATCTTCGCTTTGGGAGATGCAAAGAGGCGATGCATGAGATCAATGCAATAGCTGCTGCAGGAGCCTTTGTCACCCATCTTGGGATAGATGGTGCGGATGACACACTAATAAATGATGTTGAAAGGGAACCGCCAAATGGAGACTTGGTTTAGACCCTTTTGTTTTTCAATGTCAGAAAAAGTTGGTATAGGTTTAAGAAGATCCGCACAGACCTCAATGCCCTTGGGCCTATGGTTGGGATCATCCTTGTGGATTTTGAACCTAGTGTTAGGAAATCCAAGGGCAGTGACAAAGTGAGCATAAGATGCTGTGAGTGCGGTGTCTGAGGTCATTCATGTGACAGTGTTATCATGACCAAAATAACATGTGGCGTAGAATTGATGAATGGCAGCTTGATTAAAATCATGTTGAAATGCAAATGGAGCAGCTAGATTAGATGACTCAATGAGCTCAATAGCTCCCGGATATTTATCCAGATGAGTGCGAATATGCTCTAGATCAATGCAGACATGGAGTGACAAGCCTTTAGGGATGACAATAGTGGTAAAGATGTCGGCTTGGACATTAGTGCGAAAGCGACTATCCTGAGAATCCCTAACAGCAGTAAATTGATCAACATCGTGACGCAATTTAAGATACGAAGCGGTGGGAACCTCGTTGAAATGCTTAATATGGAGGCCGGGTGGTAATGGAAGCTCAAGTGAGATGTGACGAGCATCTCCGTGGGGTTGCACCGGAGGAGGAGGAGGCTGGAAGGTTGGACGACGAGTGCCCGGCTTGGGTGCAGAGACACGAACACCAACAAACGGGGCCGGTTCCACCTCCTCAAGTTCATCCTCAAAGTCTGACCCCTCCGAGGAGGAGTCGCTAGACGAGCTGGGAGGACGGGCGGCATGCTTCCGAGGATGAGCCTGCTCCTGGGAGTCATCGGAGCCACCACGAAGAGACGAATGAGCTGGCCCACCGGTGACTTGCTTGCAAGCGGAGTGCTTGGTCCTAGGCATCATGACCTAGGGAAGAAAGAAGACACAAATCAATACCCCCACCATAGATCGAGGAGTCGATGCATGAGGGGGAAAAGATATGGCCTACCTTGAAGTGAGAAACACGGAGGAAACCGGCGACTGGAACAAATCAGGCAACCGGCAGAGAGAGAGAGGCCGCCGGGGCTTGAGCGAAGGTCAAGCAGGGCAGCAGAACCGCGGCGAGGAACGAGGCCACGGAGCGGATCCCAAGCAGAGAGGAGCCCTGGCTAGGGGCATGGCGGCGTGTGGCCGCGGCGAGAGACCACTGGGCAGGAGAGGCAGCGGTGGGGAACACTGGAGAGGAGGATGAGGGAGCAGTTCCGAAACCCTACCGCGCACTATATATAGGGGCCGGTGAAAACGACCGGACGACCGGAGCCTACGGACGATCGAAGTCGAATAGGAG